>NW_019722426.1:39790-47898 GCF_002891405.2 Cryptotermes secundus | reverse complement strand
ACAAAGATTATAAATACTGCAGTAACACTAGAGGCACATTTATGAAAAGGAAAACCTAAAATAGCAAATGTATTAAAAACACAAAAACATTCTTCTTTTCACATGCTCCACCAAATTATTTTTGATATTTATATAACTTGAAAACATGTGATATGATAACATATCCTTTTCATACTACCTCAAAGAAATGATTTGTAAGGGTGTGAACTTCCAGTAGAACATATTGGTATGTACAGGAGAAAGCCACATACAAGTACATACAAGTATTAGTGTACATATTTAAAACCCACATTCATATTAATCAATAGAAAATGAATGTTCACAGTTAGATGACTGCTGTGCGAAAGTGAATCAAAATACTATCATACATAGTGACATAGAAATTCCAAGCACAGGGTACGAAGTGGATGAATCAATTACATCTTGTGAGTCAACAATCTGGTAAATATGATTTTAGCAAGATAGTTTTCTTGTATATATGTCAGATCTGTTAAAAAAGTGACAAATATGGCAATAACTTAAAAACTGATAATTAATATTTGGGAACTGCCCACATTCAAGCAAGTGTGACAATGCAAGCTTCGTTGCTTAGCAACCGCTGTTTATTCGCTTATAATATTAATCAAGTTAAAGGCAACAAATTTCCAAGTTTTGAAATACTATTTTTTTTTTTTTAATTTCGTGGGTTGGGGTGATACTGAGCCCACTTGGTATATCAGATACTAATTGGCCTATGTACCAGCCCCAGATGACAGATGAGTATGGAACATTTCATGGAATAAGAATTTGCAGTGGAAACCAAAGTACTCAGAGAAACCTGTCTCAGTGGCATTTTGTCCACCACATATCTCACATGAACTGACCTGCAATCGAACATGGGCCTCTGTGGTGGGAAGGCAGTGACTAGTTAGTTAGTTAGTTAGTTATTGGAGAGGGTGGGTTTCCCCATGCACTTAGACCAGTATTGGTCCATTGTGCTTCCCTCTATGATATTCTACCAGTCTCTATATCCTACCGATATTGGTGCGTACCATCAGTCCCGACCAAGCCAGCGAGTTCGGCCTCCACTAGCTTGGCGGTTTCTACAATGCTTCCCCCTTCTTTCAGAGGTGTTAGTGACTACTTGTTGCGCGCGAAACGTCCTTGAATTTGGCTCAGTGACCTCCTTTGGAGATATGAGGTTCTTTTACGTGCCGTAAAGCTACGACATGGGACACACGGCTTAAAGTCCCTCCCAGAAGACTTGTTCCCTGAATTTTTCCGCCCTTAAAAATTCGACGACCCTTGCCGGGTTTGAACCCGCGTACCACGAGTCATGAGGTGGGAACGTTACCTCTAGACTACAGAGGCTGCTAGGCAGTGACTAACTGCCTAACCTATGGCATGGCCAAGGGAACATATCTTATACACATTGGATTTCAGGATCCCATTCAGTGACTATGAACACTGTGTTCTTCTGGATTGTAATGTCCTGTATTTTGGAGAGAGCCTAATGTTTTGGTGGAACATACTGATTTTGTCTTTTGGGATGAAGAGTAAGCCAAGCAAGAAACCAGCAAAAGCAAGTTGCAAAGCAAGTTGCAATACAAGCCAGCTTCTGCTGGATATTGTTTGGTTTATTTCTTTACCATGAAGCTGGAGGCAACATGTTCCTCTTGACCATAAGGCTCTCCCCAAACTACAAAACTTTACAAGCCAGAAGACCACAGTCTTCATACTTTATAAAGCATGAGTAAAGATGTATTTTATATTGGGATAAATTTTCTTTTATGTATTTTGAGGAAAAATACATAACATCCAACAGGAATATCAGGTAATATTTTATTTTAAGGAGGAAAGATAATATTTTTATTAATCTTTTATTGCCAAATTTATAACTTTAATTTCCAGACAGAAAGTGTGTACATATCTGTTATTTGATGTTTTCATGGTTGTGAAGATTCACACTGTGGTCTTTTGGGTTATGACACCAGGTATTCTTGTAGGTGGGCAAAAGCCTTTCAGAGGAACATACTGACTCAATGGAAGGTTCTGCCTCCATCTTCACTGTGACAGTAAGGACAGAAGCACTATGTTCATCCAAAAACTTGATACCCATCTGCTAGAATGCACACATGAAGTCATAACTCAGGAGACCACAATATATACATACACACCATTCATCAAATTTGTGAATAGTCATCTGGATCCATATTTTGGTCAAAATTTGATCAAGCGGCAGATATGGAAGAGGTTATGTGGTGCTACCTACCTGCCCTAGCTCCTCTGCTTTGTACCGCCCGAGGTCGGCTCCCGCTTCCAACTGTAGGCTTCCCCATTCCCAGGCGGCGCGTCGGGGTCTCGGGTCTGCACACACCACCAACCGGAGCAGCGCGTCCTGTCCGCGGGCCACCACCACTTCACGGCCCCTTGACTGCCGCAACACTTGGGGTGGATAGGATAGAGATAGAGATAGGATTGGATTGGATTGATCTGGCTGAGAATAGGGACCAGTGGAGTCAATTAGTTGATGTGTTAGTGTAAAAACGAATAGAAGTCACGACACCAAAATATCGAATAAATTGAGTTATCAAATCCGGAATCGATTATTTACTGTTGCGTTACTAATTACTAATTACTGATTACTAATCTGTTGCAGAAAATCCGAAAATGAAACGCCGGGAAACATTCGCATCGCCACGTGTTAACTAGATTATACCTCCGGAGCCGGAGCCTCGAGACTCCTCGAGAAACCGGCCCACAGGAGGCCGTCTTATTCCGCACTATCCCATCTCCGATTTTAGTAAAGTAAAGCCGAAAACAAACTCCTATAACACAGCGAATAATGGAAGCGAAAACAGAGAGATGAGTGGTTTGGTAGCATATTGCGTGGGTCAGATAAAAGGGAGCAATCCGCATGGCATGGGTTGGAAGTTCTGATTCAATTTCCTTTACGTGGCATTTATGCTTGTTCCTTGCGTATGAAACATGTAAATCTCCAAAAGAATGTTGCCACATACTAGAAGATACAGCTCTTACAAACCGCAAGGAGAACCATAAAACTCCCAGCTTCTTCTTCCATCCGTTTCTTGATTTATTAATGGCGTACGTCTTTGCGTTTTAACGGATTTAACGGCCAAGAGGAGAGCGAATAAAGGAGAACAGAGCGGAAAGGAGAGAAGAGGTGTGTATTAATTAATTTTTCGAGCCTCTATCAAGTTCCATTTCTCAATACTGAGTAAAATAATATAGAGAGTCAATGATTCTTATTATCCCGCTATTAGACTACGCGTCACATATCTTTTGAAGTGTATTCCAGAATTCTATTTACTCTACTTGATGTTCCCTTCACTCTTTGGAAATTGAGTGATCTCATTCTCATTGGGTTATGTACAGTGGAGACCAGGACTCGGCAAGAATCACCGTGATTATTATCGAGAACCTACTGAACAGGACAGTACCTTAATTTGAAAAATAGGGGAAAATGGGAGGACTTTAGCATTTCATGTAGAGTATATTCATATTTCCATACCTCTGTTATTATTAACCGCTACAAAGTTACCGTTGAATGGAGGCTAACTTCACCAGATTCCATATATACACGTATATGAGAGTATGTATATCCCTTCCCCTCAAACTAAATACCATAATATTTCTCTCTTAACCGTAACAAGTTATCTTCTTCTTTTTCTTCCAATCTGAAGCATATGATGATCTCACCCTACGGGTGAATGTCTAATATCACGGCGGTCTAGAAAGATAAATGGAAGTTAGAGACGGAGTAGATATTCCAGGAGATACTGAATTTTTTTTAAACCGCTTAGTGCGTAGTGGAGTACTGAAATGTTATTAGAGATGGACCAAGAGGCATTGCATGTCTGAGAAGATTACATTTATTGACGCACTTTACTCGCAATATGTCTCCATCCGTTTCTTACGGTTTAGCCGTGGCAGGCGGCTGAATAGTTGTAAAATTGAGAAAATTATTACATGGTTAGTGTAATTGTTTAAAGAATTAAACAAATTATTTAGGGAAAAGAAATATACTTTTTTTTTGATAGACCAGTCTTTATAAGTTCATTTACGTGTATCTTTTAATACTGTGAAAATTTGCTGTATGGCGGAAATCACGTCGCTTCGCCAGCGGTGACGTAACACTTTCGGAGCGTTTCCGTTGCTACGGTAATAAGCCAGTCAACACCTAGCCTCTCCCCGCGGTGACGTAACACGAGACACCGCAGTTGCTATGTAGCCGTTAACAACTCCCAACAGCGTTGCTAGGCTATCGGCATACAAGGCGACTAGGCAACAAGGAAGCGAGGCGTTTCCTGTTGTCCGGCTGAGGGTTTATAAGAGAGCTACACTGCCTACGAAGACAGTTGATTTACGCGTTAGCGGCAGTGAGTCAGCTGAGTTACAAGTTAGCCAGCAGTCAGTTAAAGTGTAGCAGCCGCCGAAGACAGATAAATTGTAGTTGTCACCGACTTCAGTTTTAAACAGTGAATCGTGATAGTGTGAAGAAATGTGTGTGTAGGGGGCTGGTCAAAGACTGAAAATGAACATCAACTAGAAAAGCAGTTCTAATCTGTAAGTAAACTGAGAGGGTCGCATATTTAAGATCCTCGGCAGTCCTATATGTGATAATATAGTGATTAACATAAATATATAGTTCCTTAAAGCCAATATATACAAATTCCATACTTTACAGTATTGTGTTGCTTATTAGCAGAAAATTTCGAGTTAAAATCTCAAAGTTAAAATGACTTTACAACTGGCTCTTTAACACAAATCGCTTCGTCTTGGAGCCAACCTCTTCGAGTCCCGCAACCAGAGACATCTTCTCAGATGAGCACTCGAGACAATTGTCCTTATGTAACACCCTCGCGGACAAGAAGATTCTTTTGGCTGTTATTTGTTAGCTCGGCCTTCGGAAAACTTACGTATTGCATTTATAGGATAATACAGAAATTTGTTTCTTTCACACTTAATACAAGCTCACTGTTAGTACTGGCATTTAACTTGGTTCGTTTGGGTAAATTATTACAATTATCTTCTTCTATACACTCCCTTCTCTTCTGTTAGCTCATATATGCAGCACGACCGTAACTCCTTAACCGTAAGCGATGGACCAAACCGGTTGTATTTTTGAGAAGCTCGAATTTATTTATGTATTTCAATCTCTATACGTACAGACCCATCTATTTGCTTCGTTGTGCACATTTGCAAGGTACTGAAGTGAATAATAGAACTTCGGCTACTTAGTACCGAATGTATAAATAATTACAAATTGTTACAATTTCTGTTATTCACGGAAAACTTGTTATATTCCGTTTGCGCCCTCATATAACGTTCAAAATTAGAAGACATTACTTTACTTTAAATTGTGCTGTATATTTCGACAATAATGCTGTTGTTATTCTATCGTTGCTACGATACAGATTTCCTTTGATAGCAGTTCTGTTGTCGTGTCGTTCCAAGGAAACGGAATTCCTCCAACAGTTACAGTGTAATTAGTCTGTTGCGTAGAAACTGACATCCATGCAAAATATTATAGATGTTAATAAGTCGTAGCTAAGTTTAGGAGCTGTGTTTGTCCTTGAATTTCAAGACAGAAAACGATTTATTTCGAAGTGGTTCATTCTCTGAAATAAATTATCAAGGAGATCAGGTAGTGAGGAGGCTGGTCAAACACTGAAAGTGAACATCAACTAGAAAAGCAGTTCCATATCTGTAAGTAAACTGAGAGGGTGGCATATTTAAGATCCTCGGCACTCCTAGACGTGATAATATAGTGATATACATAAATATACAGTATCAGAGATTTTCGACTTGAACTCTCAAAGTTAAAGTCACTTTATGACTGGGTTCTTACCGCCATTCTGTTTGTCTTGGAGTCCTGCTCCTTGAGTCATTCAACCACAGATATTTTTTCAACTGTGCTCTTGCAGTATAGCCTTTGTGTAACACCCTCTTTAATAGGAATATGGGTACGGCTCTTATGAATATGCCTTGTCTTCCTTAGATATACATAACGCAATTATAGCATATTATTGATTTATATATTTTATAATTATTAGAATTGTATATATTTATGTGTACGGAAGGCCACATACTTGTACAGATGCAATAAATATCTTGAAGAATGGCCCCCTTTCTCTGACAAGTTAAAAAGACATTTTGTTTCTTTAAATTCTGTTGTATCTTTCGACAAGTTTGCATTTGTTGTTCCATTGTTGCTACGTAACTGACTTCATTGTATAACAGTGCTGATGATGTCTCGTTCCCAGGAAACGGAATTCCTCAAACCGTTACAGTGTAATTAGTCTGTTGCGTAGAAATTGACATCGATACAAAATAATGCAGATGTTAATACGTCGTCGCTAAGTATACGAGNCAAGAAGTGGCCGCTGCAGCACCGTAGATATAGGGCATGTACCCTGAAAAATTTTAATTTGAAAAAGAAAGAGAACAAAGATCTTATAGACATTTTAACTTGAATTAAGGTTTAAAAAGTGCTAATTTAAAAATCAAATCGACGCGTGTAGATTAACAAAGATTTTATACAATTAGAAAGACTGAGATTTTTACATTTTTAACAAGCAGTGTAACAGTTACGTGAGTGATACACACCTGATGATGGCCATTTAGGGCCGAAACATGTAGTGTGGAGGAGGAAAAAGAGGAAAAAACTACAATAAAATTGTTGCACTTAAGACGGTATTTGTCCATATATATTGTGTGAGTGTAACAGGATGCTGAAATATAATATTGTATACGAGCTGTGTTTTTCTTGAATTTAAAGACAGAATACGATTTATTTGAAGTGAACAGAAGTAATTCAATTCAGTAGGAGTGGTTCATTCTCTGAAATAAATTATCAAGGAGATCAGGTAGTGAGGAGGCTGGTCAAAGTCTGAAAGTGAACATCAACTAGAAAAGCAATTCTATATCTGTAAGTAAACTGAGAGGGTGGCATATTTAAGAATCTCGGCAGGCCTATACCTGATAATATAGTGATATATATATAAATGTCTCCTCTCATAGAGCCAGCCTTTACAAATTCCATATTTTATAGTACAGTGTTGCTTATTTGCAGAAATTTTGGACTTGAAATCTCATTACAATTATTCTGCTTATAACGTTTCGATACGGGCGCTGAACCAAAAACTATTTATTGTTGTACTCCATTTGCTTCCTTGGGAACATGTTTGTCTGCGACGGCGTTATTCACTAACAGCTGCATATACGGTCTTTATATGAATTTGTTACATAGCAGCTGATTCTGTTTCGTTATTCATTTCGAGGTCGTTATCGAAGAATGGGGTTACGTGATACAATATTACAGGGCATGATTTATCTCCTTTCAAGCGATCAAGTAAATGAATTGTAATTTATCGAAACGTACTTGGTCATGCACTACGTTTCCTTGTACACTGCAGCCCTAGAGTCACTTTGAAAGAATAAAGCTCTCTTACGCTGAATTATTAATTATTGTTTTTGAAGAAAGGTTTTGGTGCAGCAATTCTGTTACGACTGTACTTCGATCTTAATCCTACAACACATTTCCAACAGTTAAATGTCATTTCCTTCAATCATACCACTCAATGCAATCCTCTGGTAATACTCGTAAACACAGGCATGTCACAGCCATGTAGTACATTTCCAAATTTTGTCAAAGAATTGCAACGTATATTTTTTTATAATTATGTACGTGTATATCTTTCTGTCGAATGCCGCACACAGACACAGAGGCAATGCCCCGCATTTAACCAGTAGTATTAAAGACATTTTGTTACAGGAAGTCAAATCTCTAGTGTAACGTTAACTTTCTTTTATCGAGAACTGAAATTAAGTTACACTTAACATCTTGGTGGCACGTGCCTTTTCGGAGGTTGAAAGTTCTTTGTGTGGACTTTGAATGGTTTACCTTTATTTTCCATTTGTTTATCCGTGCTTCTATGGGGATTAGATAATCTTGTAGATGAGAGGAGGCTGAGGTTGGATTGTCGTGGGTAGCGAAGATAGCAGTGTCATCTGCAAAAGTACCTACTGCCCTTTTTTCTTCTTTTGTAGGTAGGTCATGTACTTTGGGGCACCCCTGAGTGGATTGGAAGGCGGTTGGATATTTC
>NW_019722426.1:29109-38163 GCF_002891405.2 Cryptotermes secundus | reverse complement strand
ATTTGTACGTGTTATTCGATGCAGGAGAATGTGTTTATGTAGCCGTTGCCTAGGAACGACCTACGCTTCTGGCTGAACTATTCCGGCTTTCAAACGCTGCTTTCGGTACAGAGTGTTGATAGGTAACTGACCGTTAAACACCTCGCGATCGATTACACGCAAAGCAACAAGGGAACTTCGGTGATTTCTCTCTTGCTAAGCAACGTTGCGGTAAAAAACAATATAGGCTGTTTTCTGTGCGTGGTCGTTGCGGAAGCTGTATAATGAGGAGTACCAAAGGCTCTATGTCCTAGTATTCCAGATGGTTTCAGAGTATTCAGGATTGTTTGAGTGTTAAGTGTTTAAGTAATAGTGAGAAAGATTTAAGTGACAAAAACGGGAAGTTAGCAGAAGAGCTGTGATGATTTAAAGTGTGATTTGAACCGCTAATTTCTGTGTTGCGATACAGAGAGGACTAGTGGGTGCGTGCAACAGTGAAATATGTAGTGTGTATAAATTAGGGGTAGCGCTGTAATGCCTGCAATTTGAGTGTAATTAAGAGATGTAATCTAATCATCCGAAATAGAAACCGTCATTTCGTCACGCGTACCATAACTGCACGTGACAACAACAACAACAATAATAATAATATTAACAAAAAAATAATGATGATAATAATTCAATTCAATTCGTGTTTATTTATGTGCAAACTTAACAGCACAGTGGCCAATTACAAAGTTAGCACGAAATAATAAGAATAATAATACTAGGGCGTCTTGCCTCGGCATTAGTAGTAGATGGCTGATAAAAGTACAGGCCCCTCCTGTCTTACACCAGGTATTGGACTTTTGGTAGGAGGCTGGGCGTGCTCAAGATTCGGTCCGAATACAGTGGAGAAAACAAAAATCCTTCTATGACAGGTTAGAGAATGTCCGTCCAGCACGCAGCCTGTCGCTGTAAGAAATATGGAAATCCCTGCTCGTCTAATAATAACAGTATTAATACAATTAATAGCTTTAATAACTCCATGGAGCTGAGCTGTTCTTCAGAAGCCTCCAGTTGCGCAGTTACTAAAGAATTTTCCAAAATGTTATTGAGCCAAAATATTAAATGTGCATATTCACAAGGCCTCTCCACTGGTCACTACTCAAGGGTGACCACCCCATCCTATCTCTCTTAGATTAATTTTAATATTTCCTGCCACCTCTCGTCTATGTCTTCGTAATAGGTTCTCTCTCTCTTGTTATCTTACAAAAAATTTCCTAACATTCATGCTACATATCCTGCTCATCATTTTCTTCTTTACTAAGTCACTGTACCTATATTTTTCGAATGTAATGACGCTCCTCATTAAATAATTCTACTTCGACACCCTTCGATGCCAATATTCTCCTCAGTAACTTATTCAGAAATGTTTAATCCTGCGATCCTTCGCTATGTTCTTTTTCGTAACGGAATGATTTTATACTGTGGAGATATTTAAGCCCCACGCTCAACCCCCAAGCTGGAGGGCCACCCTTGTCGGCAGTCCGCGACTGCTTCTTCAATATATTCGCAGCTTCCCTCGAAAAATTGAGGGCGTCTCCACCATCCGTAACCTTAATACGCGACATGCCTTGGTTTTGCCTTCGGTTCTGTATTGGTGTGGAACTTGGTCTCTGACATTAAGGGAGGAACATAGACCGAGGTTGTTTGAGAACAGGATGTTGAGAAGAATATTTGGGTCGAAAAGGAATGAAGTGACAGGAGGGTGGAGAAAACTGAATACTGAGGAGCTTCATAACGTGTATTCTTCTTCAAGCATAATTAGTAGCACGAATGAGAGAGACGAGAAATGCATAGAGGGTATTGGTTGGAAAGCGAGAAGGAAAGAGACCACTCGAAAGACTAAGGAGNAACCCACCCTCACGAGGCTGTCCTATTCCCCACTATCCCATCCCGGATTATAATAAAGTACAGCCTAAAACTAATTCTTATAACACACGTCAATGCTCCTCGAAGAACCCACCCTCACGAGGCTGTCCTATTCCCCATTATCCCATCCCGAATTATAATAAAGTACAACCTAAAACTAATTCTTATAACACACCTCAATGCTCCTCGAGCAACCAACCCTCACGAGGCTGTCCTATTCCCCACTATCCCATCCCGAATTATAGTAAAGTACAGCCTAAAACTAACTCCTATAACACACGTCAATGCTCCTCGAGGAACCCACCCTCACGAGGCTGTCCTATTCCCCACTATCCCATCCCCGATTATAGCAAAATACAGCCGAAAACCAACTCCTATAACACACAGAATAATGGAAGGAAAAACAGAGAGGTGAGTGGTGTGGTAGCATGTTGCGTGGGTCAGATAGAAGGGAGCATTCCGCATGGCATGGGTTGGAAGTTCTGATTCGATTTCCTTTCTGTGGCATTTATGCTTGTTCCTTGCGTATGAAACATGTAAATCTCCAAAAGAATGTTGCCACATACTAGAAGATACAGCTCTTACAAACCGCAAGGAGAACCATAAAACTCCCACCTTCTTCTTCCACCCGTTTCTTGATTTATTAATGGCGTACGTCTTTGCGTTTTAAAAGCAACAGTTATTATCAATATCACAGCATCCAATGATGAGAATAAGGAATTCAAATAGATTGATGTGCCCACTGATTTCGTGTTAATCAAGAGGTTGTCGATCTGAACATGATTTCATTTTTATACAGCGATCGCGGATGACACAGCAAGGGGATACTACTGTTTCGGATTCAACGGCCAAGAGGAGGGCGAGTAAAGGAGAACAGATCGAAAGGGAGAGAAGAGGTGTGTATTAATTAATTTTCCGTACCTCTATCAAGTTCCATTTCTCAATACTGAGTAAAATAATATAGCGAGTCAATGATTCTTATTAACCTGCTATTAGATTTCGCGTCACATTTCTTTTGAAGTGTATTATAGAATTCTATTTACTGTACTTGATGAGTGATCTCATGCTCGTTGCGTTATGTACAGTGGAGTCCAGGACTCGGCAAGAATCACCGTGATTTTTATCGAGAACCTACTGAACAGGACAGTACCTTAATTTGAAATATAGGGGAAAATGGGAGGACTAAAGCATTTCATGTAGAGTATATTCATATTTCCATACCTCTGTTATTATTAATCGCTGCAAAAGTACCTTTGAATGGAGGCTAACTTCACCAGTTCCATATATATACGTATAAGAGAGTATGCATATCCCTTCCTATCAAACTAAATATCGAAATATTTCTCTCTTAACCGTAACAAGTTATCTTCTTCTTTTTCTTCCAATCTGAAGCATATGATGATCTCACCCTACGGGTGAATGTCTAATATCACGGCGGTCTAGAAATATAAATGGAAGTTAGAGACGGAGCAGATATTCCAGGAGACACGGAAAGTTTTTTTAAACCGCTTAGTGCGTAGTGTAGTACTGAAATGTTACTAGAGATGGACCAAGAGGCATTGCATTTCTGAGAAGATTACATTTATTAACGCACTTTACTCGTAATATGTCCTTATCCGTTTCTTACGGTTAAGCGTGACAGGCGGCTGAATAGTTGTAAAGTTGGGGAAAATATTACATGTTTACTGTTATTGTTCAAAGAATTAAAAAAATTATTTATGGAAAAGATATATATATTATTTTTGGATAGACCAGACTTTATAAGTTCATTTACGTGTACATTTTAATATTGTGACGTGTTGCCCTATGGAGGACACGTCCTCGCCCCACCAACGCTGTCGTAACACTTTCGGAGCGTTGCCTTTGCTGCGGTAATAAGCCAGTCAACATGCAGCCTCTCCCCGCTATATCGTAACACGGGACGCTGCAGTTGCTACGTATCCGTAAACAACTCCCAACATCGTTGCTAGGCTATCGGCAAATACGCCGACTGGGCAACAAGGAAGCGAGGCGTTTTCTGTTGTCCGGCTGAGGTTTTATAAGAGTACTACACTACCTACGAAGACAGTTGAGTTACGCGTTAGCGGCAGTGAATCAGTTGAGTCACGAGTTAGCCAGCAGTCAATGAAAGTGTAGCAGCCGCGGAAGACAGTTTAATTATAGTAGTCCCCGATTTCATTTGTAACCAATGAATTGTTGTAGTGTGAAGAAATTTGTGTGTAGGTTTCTAAAGTGTATGAGTTCGTATCATTGTTGTACTTAATTGTGGTTGGATCTGTTGCAGGTAATCAGATATCTTACGGCCGGATAAAAGTGACATCGGCAGCAAATGCCATGAGTGCCTCATTCAAGCCGGAATGTCGAGGCTCCTCGAGCAAGCGGCCCACAGGAAGTCGTCTTATTCTGCACTATCCTATCCCCGATTGTATTAAAGTAAAGCCCAAAACAAACTCATATACTACACCAAAAAATGGAAGCTGAAACAGAGAGGTGAGTGGAGTGGTAGCATGTTGCGTAGTTCAGATAGAAGGGAGCAATCCGCATGGCATGGGGTGGAAGTTCTGATTCTATTTGCTTCACGTGACATTTATGCTTGCTTCGAGCTTATACTTTGGAAATGGTTGAAACATGTAAATTTTCTTCGTCCGTTGCCTATCAGAGAAAGATTATTGTAATATACAAGAAGATACAGCACTTCTGAAAAATCGCTACGAGCGTCTTCAATTTCCCCCACCCCATATATTGTTTCTTCCGTTTTTTTTTCTTAATGGCGGACATCTTTGCGTTTTAAAGGCAACAGTTATTATCAATATCACAGCATCCAATGATGGGAATAAGGAATTCAAGTAGACTTATGTGCCCACTTTTGTCCTGTCCATCAAGAGGTTGTCGATCTGAACATGATTTCACTTTTATACAGCGATCGCGGTCGAATACGTCAACTCGAATGACAGAGCAAGGGGATACTACTGTTTCGGATTCAACGGCCAAGAGGAGGGCGAATAAAGGAGAGCAGAGCAATCGGAGGGAAGAGGTGTGTATTAATTAATTTTCCGTACCTCTATCAAGTTCCATTTCTCAATATTGAGTAAAATAATATAGCGAGTCAATGATTCTTATTATCCTGCTATTAGATTCCGCGTCACATTTCTTTTGAAGTGTATTCCAGAATTCTATTTACTGTACTTGATGTTCCATTCACTCTTTGGAAATTGAGTTATCTCATTCTCGTTGCGTTATGTACAGTGGAGTCGAGGACTCGGCAAGAATCACCGTGATTATTATCGAGAACCTACTGAACAAGACAGTACCTTAATTTGAAATACAGGGGAAGATTTAAGGACAAGCATTTCATGTAGAGTGCTTACTTACTTACTCATGGAGCTGAGCCCTTCTTGAAGAGCTGCCAGTTCTGCAGCTACTCAAGAATTTTCCAGGATTTTATGGAAGCCCAAGGTTCATCTCGGTGTTCACAAGAGCCCTCCACTGGTCCCTATCCTGAGCCAGATCTATCCAATCCATAGCATCCCATGCTATCTCTCTAAGCTCCATTCTATTATTGTCCACCCACCTATGCTTTGGTCTTCCCTGTGGTCTCTTTCCTTCTGGCTTTCCCACCGATATACTGTACGCATTCCTCGTCTCCCCCATTTGTGCTACCTGACCTGCCCACCTCATCCTCGTTGACTTGATCATTCTAATTATACTTGGAGAAGAGTACAAGATATGAAGCTCCTCATTATGCAGTTTTCTCCAACCTCCTGTCACTTCATCTTTCTTCGATCCAAATATTTTCCTTAGCATCCTTGTAGAGTATGTTCATATTTCCATACCTCTGATATTATTAACCGCTACAAAGTTACTGTTGAATGGAGGCTAACTTCACCAGATTCCATATATACACGTATATGAGCGTATGTATATCCCTTCCCCTCAAACTAAATACCATAATATTTCTCTCTTAACTGTAACAAGTTATCTTCTTCTTTTTCTTCCAATCTGAAGCATATGATGATCTCACCCTACGGGTGGATGTCTAAAATCACGGCGGTCTAGAAATATAAATGGAAGTTAGAGACGGAGTAGATATTCCAGAAGATACTGATAGTTTTTTTAAATCGCTTAGTGCGTAGTGTAGTACTGAAATGTAATTAGAGATGGACCAAGAGGCATTGCAATTCTGAGAAGGTTACATTTATTGACGCACTTTACTCGTAATATGTCCTTATCCGTTTCTTAAGGTTAAGCATGACAGGCGGCTGAATGGTTGTAAAATTGAGAAGATTATTGCATGATTAGTGTAATTGGTTACAGAATAAAAAAATTATTTATGGAAAAGATTTTTTTTGATAGACCAATCTTTATAAGTTCATTTACGTGTACATTTTAATATAAAATACGCTTTACCTCTTGAGTAATTTGGAGATACGTTAAGTGGATGCACACGTTCTACGCTGTCACTTTCGGCTTCATTCATTTGCACCCTCGCAGTATAACGCCTTCAACTTCGAAAGTGATAACATTTAAGCAGGACGCAATGGGTGAAAAAAGAATAAGATTATTTGGGAGTCGAATATTAGATAAGGGCGGAAGAAACATAGTTTAATCGGATGTGTTCTCGTAACGTTCATTACTGAGTAACGCATGAAAACAAAATCTTCACTTGTAAAATTTGAATACCGTATTTACGCATGTATAGGCCGCAGCACAATTTTCAGACAGAAATTATAGAAAAAATAATTTTCTTTGAATATTATTTAAGGAGTAGAAATTATTCCGAAATTTGGCAACGTTTAACATTCCTAAGTTCGCAACTAGCGAAAATAACGGTACCGCTCAGAACGAAGGCATTGTGGGGGAGAGTTATAACCTTTTCGCCTTTACTTGACTTGCCTGGTTAGTTCTGAGTGAAACATGGGTCGAGTAAGAGCAGGTTATACGTCTAAATTTAAACTTCAAGTGGTGCGTTACGCACATGAACACGGAAATCGAGCAGCAGGGAGAAAATTCGACGATGACGAAAAAAATGTGCGAAGATGGATACTAACGAAAGATGTCATTGAAAAAACGCCACAAAATCGACAATCTTTCCTAGGAAAGAAAGCTAAATTTCCAGAACTTGAAAATAAACTTTTGCGATACGTGCGTAATACACGGGCGGATGGATTTTCAGTGTCTGTGGAAATGATTCAATTTGAAGGCCTCAAAATAGCGGACAGAATGAAAATTCCTCGTAATGAATTTAAGGGAAGTTATGGATGGGTAAGGCGCTTTATGGCCCGACATGATCTTGTAATTCGGCGACGGACTTCAATAGCGCAGCGCCTTCCCGACACATACCAGGAGAAACTGCTTGCATTTAAAAAACATGTCCTGAAATTAAGAAAGACGCACAACTACACCATGGGAGCTATTGGAAATGTTGATAAAACTCCTGTGTTCTTTGAAATGCCGGGTGAAAGTACAGTGAACAAAGCAGGCGAAAAAACAGTGCATGTGCGGACTGCAGGAGGAGAAATGCAGCGGTGTACCGTAATGCTTGGTATCACTGCTGATGGAAACAAACTACCACCATTTGTAATCTTCAAACGCAAAACATTGCCGAAAGAAAAGCTTCCACCGGGAATTTTGGTGAGAGTTCAAGAAAAAGGATGGATGACAGAAGAGCTCTATCTGGATTGGTTGAAATCAGTGTGGTTTCGGCGCCCAGGCGCACTTTTACGTCAGCGGTCAATGTTAGTGGTTGACAGTTTTCGAAGCCATTTAACTGAAAATGTGAAAGTGAAGATGAGGCAGGAGAAAAGTGATATGGTTGTGATACCAGGGGGGATGACTGGCATGTTACAACCACTTGACGTGTCAATAAACCGTCCTTTCAAGTCTCATTTGCGGCGCTTTTACCGGGACTGGAGATGCGGTTCCACGGAGATGACGCCGACTGGACGATTGAAGAAACCTTCATTAAGTCAAATGTGTGAGTGGATTGTGGCTGCATGGAACACCATACCAGAAGAAATGGTTTCCAAAAGTTTTAAAGTCACATCCATTTCCAACGCAATGGACGGGACTGAAGATGACGCTGTATGGCTGACATCACCTGACAGCGAAACTTCGAGCGAGAGCGACATCGACAGTAACGAGTCAAGTGATGAACAGTAATATGGTTCAATTACCGTGGACCAACTTCAGAAAGTGTCGCATAATTTATTCATGCGATGCGAAGCATGTTTGCAAGCAGAAGGGGGTCACTTTCAGCACCTGTTATAAAGCACGGTAAGTTTGTGTTATCTTTTTACAGTATTCTTATAAATGTGTGCATGTACAGAAACTGATGTAAGGGTATCAGCGACACGACTGCACTCTCGCTAGCGGGGAGGGGCACAGTAGTCGCGGAGAAACGTTCCATCCGCTCTACGCTGCTGCCCCGGTTTCCTCGATCTTTGAACACCCTGTATTACTAATTATGAGTATAATTTTTTTAATTGAAGTGTGATTTCGAATATTTCGAATATAAGCCGCACCCCAGTTTCCTCTTGAATTTTTGGCAAAAAATGTGCGGCCTATACATGCGTAAATACGGTATGTAGTTGAAATAGCATTTGTTTCAGGCATGTTTTCGACATGAATTAGAAAGGCAGTTTCATCAACCTTCACCTTGAATTATGATCACAGAAAGAACAGTAACCTCTACGTCATTTATGGCGTATCGTGAAACAGGACTCCGATGAGTGTATTCTTGCGACATCACTATATTACTGAATGCCGTAACTACAATGCAAGCTAACTATAACACAAAATATTGTCGCGTATCGCGGGGTATAACGCGACAAATAAATTCTCGACGTATTCGATGTAGCGAATTTTATTTCACACTCGCTCTTACAATCACCCAAATTACAATCTGACGATTACTGCTATCTGCAGTATCACAATTAGTACACTCCAAATGCCACAATACAACTGACTGGTTGCTGGCTAACTCGACGATAGGTCCAGGACTCGCTGACTGACTCAGTACAACTCTGCGGTCGCCACACTAGAACTGACTGTGAATAGCCTTCGCTGCTCCGTATGTAGCCTCGATCGGACAGTACGGGAAAACGGCCACGTAATAGGCACCCTTGTTGCTATGTCGCTGTGTTGCTATGTAACGCTAGCGGA
>NW_019722426.1:28070-29008 GCF_002891405.2 Cryptotermes secundus | reverse complement strand
CTGCTGCGTGGGCGGGGGGGGGGGGGGGGGCGTCATCCATAGCTCAGCACGTCACAATATTGAACAAGTCGTTTCGCAGTCTCCCCTTTCGTGTTAAATACTCTCACTAGACAGTATAACTGTCCGTCTTTCCGTGCTGGCTAACCACTGTATTCTGTTGGCACACACTGTATTCTGTCGTTTTCGTCTATCTTCTCTCAACGCACACTGCCACGCTCGGTCCTCAGATGGCTTCTTATAGTGTTGCCTGTTGCTCTAGCCGAAGCAGTGTCCGTTGTTACGTCACAGCAGGGAATTACTGTCTAACCCAGCTCCTCTGCTGTTCCGTCACGGCGAAATAGTGTTTACTGGCAACGGGTGCTTTATCGCGTCGCGCTGAGTCTACGATTCACAAAATTGCGTGTGATATCATTCACTTACCCAGATGCAATGCTCATTGTTTATGGTGTCCTTCATTACAGGGAGAAACTGAAATATTATTACTTACACCGTGATTCGAAATGTTGCAGGTAAACAGAATTTGGATGGCCAGGAAAGATTGGAGACGGCAGTGAATGCCGTGAATACCTCAGTGAAGAAGGAATCTCCCGGATCCTCGATCAAGAATCTCTATCGACGCTTTACTATTCTGCACTATTCCATGCCCCATAAGATGCGGATTGCTCCCTTCTATCTGACCCACGCAACATGCTACCACACCACTCACCACTCTGTTTTTCCTTCCATTATTCTGTGTGTTATAGGAGTTGGTTTTCGGCTTTATTTTACTATAATCCGGGATGGGATAGTGGGGAATAGGACAGCCTCGTGAGGGTGGGTTTCTCGAGGAACCTTGAGGTGTATTATAGGAGTTAGTTTTGGGCTGTATTTTGCTATAATCCGGGATGGGATAGTGGGGAATAGGACAGCCTCGTGAGGGTGGGTTCCTCGAGGAGCCT
>NW_019722426.1:22276-26458 GCF_002891405.2 Cryptotermes secundus | reverse complement strand
ATCAGCCATCTACTACTAATGCCGAGGCAAGACGCCCTACTATTATTATTATTATTATTATTATTATAATTATTGATTGAGCGTCCGGACTGGACGGACGTGCGGTGCTGTGTGCTCCCGCTACATCTCTTCAACTTAAGCTGCAAGCTTCTGTACATTGTCTCTGTGATACACAGTGCGTGAACTTAGCCTGCTCCTATGGGGGCCAGTCGGGATGCTTGTTCTAATATGTCAAGCCATTTTATGGTAAAGAAATGTCTGTTCGCTGTCGTACATGTGACGTAAGATTTCATTCCGTGTTCGTGCAACTGGGTGAGGCCGATCAGCCTACAGTTACGGTGGCGGGTGAGTCTGCTTTCACTTACGATGCATGCGCGACATCACTCAGCTCTAGCAACACTAAGGATTTGGCCAGCTCAACTGGATCTACATCTCTGCCTTCTGAAGATGATAAGCCTCACCCTTCATTGAACACAGATTACGCGATCTCCACTGTATGTACCCATATCGAAGCTGTTTGCCAAAATGGTGAATCCACGCTGCACTTGATTGAGTCCCTAGTGGGCATGGTCAACAAGTTAACTGAAGAGGTTGGCTACCTTAAAAATGATAACGCATCCATGAAATAGGAAATCAATAGCATTCATAGGCTTATTGTGGCCGCCCCTGGGCCTTATGCTGCAAGTGAACTATGATTTCCGCCTGCGGTAACCAAGGACACGGTCACTACCGTCACTACTCAACTTGTACCGTTAAATGCCCCTAACATCGCGACCCTGCCTATTTCTACTCTACCTGCTGTACTGCTACCGTGACCTTGGCTGGATTGTCATACAGGGATGTTGTAGCAACCGGAAATTCTCCCGCTGATGCTGAAGGCTTTAGAACTCTCAAGTACAAAATGAAGACCCAAGCCAAACCGCCCCTGCAGATATAGCCGCAGTCAGCACTGTCAGACATCGCAGGCAGCCACTTATTGGGATTTGTAATTCTCCACCCCTGCGTGTCATTGCGAAGAAGGAAAGGACGAAAGCAATTTTTGTTTCGAGATTTAGCCCCGAGGTCACTGCTGATGATGTACACAAGTCCCTCAAGGAGCAATTAAGCCTTAAAAAGTTGGTCTGCACCAGACTTAGAACTAAATTTAACACTTATGCATCCTTTCATATTACTGTTACTGAGGATGAATTTTCGCTAATCAATGACGTTGGTGTCTGGCCTTCAAGATGCTTAATTGCCCCGTATTATGGTAAGTTTGCGCCTGACCAAGTATTAACCCCCAACTCATCTGAGGCTGGAGTGTCTGATGCTTCCGTTAAATCTGCCGTTAACCCAGCAGGTAACGACGTGGTAGATGGAGGCTGCTCGGCATCCGTCTAATCATGGCTGATTACAACAACTCTAGCATGGATGGTTTGGTCATGTCTCGTTTTAAGTCTGCGAGCTGTCTCGGAATATATTATCAAAATGTAAGAGGACTCCGGACGAAGTATGTTGAATTTTATGATAATGTTTATTCCACAGATTTTGACATTATCTATCTGACTGAGACTTGGCGTAACGATTCGTGCTATGATTGCAATATACCGTTTACCGGTCTGACCGGGTATCCACCAGCAAAGCTCGTGGTGGTGGTGCCTTAACAGCCATTCCCTCCATCTTGGGTTCCTGCAGGCGCAGGTATGATTTAGAACTCTGCTCTGAATGTGTATGGGTTGAGATTCCCACAGTTGACAGCCACAATTTGCTTATTGGCAACACTATTTCTCTCCTGACACTCCACCGGGAGTCATTATTGATTATTTTCACCTTCTTGAAAACATGCTTGACACCAGTAGCTTTCATGTTGTTTTATTAGGAGACTTCAATGTTCCTGGTTTTAACTGGGTGCGTGGGTCACCTCTGCCCAACTGTCACTACTACGCTAAACTTAAAGGGGATGCTATATACACCTCCGCATGTCTCCTTGGCCTTCGGCAGTATGCTGTAGCTGTTGACAACCATAACTTACTTGACTTAGTCTTCTCTAATCTCACCGATCTAAAGCCTGGTCCTTCTTACTCTGATTTGGTCAAGCCTGATCCATATCACCCTCCCTTAATTATTGATGTCCACCTTCCACATATTACCTATAATCCTAATTATAAGTTCAGCCATCGAAAATTCGCCGCCGGCAATTATACTCTGCTTTACAACACCTTATCTGCGTGATTGGTCAGGAGTATATAGAGCTACTTCCGCTGATGATGCAGTTGCCAGCCTAAATGCTACTGTTCAAGCTGCCATGGAAGAAGCAATTCATCGTTGCCCTACTCTTAAATCTAAATTCCCTTTCCGGTACTCTCGTTCCATAAGGTACTACATTGGCAAGAAAAATTACTTTCACCGTCGCTTTAAAAAGAAACAAACGGATTACTATTATGACAAATTCATTTTCTATCGTAAGCTTGTTAAAAGCACTATCAAAACCGACAGGCTTCGAAGGCTGAAGTCGATAGACAACGATCTGAAATCAAAACATCAGTTTCTCTGGAAATACGTGTCTTCTTTCAAGAAACATATTTTAGGTTGCATTCAGCTTCAAGGTGATGGTGTACACTTAGATGAACCCACTGCAGTGGCTGATACCTTTGCCAAACATTTTCAATCCCTCTATAATACCCATTACCCTATAGACCTTCCTCCTCTTTTGCAACCTACTGAAATCCTGTTTCTTGCACCTATTTCTGATGCGGAAGTCTACAAGGCCATTAAGAGACTAAAACCCTCTAAATCTGTCGGACCTGATGATATCCCGGGGTTTGTCATAAAAGGCTGTTCGGAAATTTTTATTCCAGTACTTAGGCATATATTTAACTTGAGCCTCTCTCAGCAGCAATTCCCTACTGCATGGAAGTAAGCGACTATTGTGCTTGTATTCAAAAGAGGCAATCCTGCTTATGTGAGTAACTACAGACCCATTACCCTTTTGAACAACTTCTCTAAGCTCCTTGAATTCATTATTCACGATCATATTTCGCATTACATTAAACTTCAACTTCCCAACCAACATGGCTTCACCAAATCCAAATCCACAGCCACTAATCTGGTATCCTTCTGAGATATTATGACCCCAGTTGTCTGCAGTCAGCGTCAGGCTGATGCTCTATATTTTGATTTTTCTAGTGCCTTTGACCTCGTGCCCCATACTTTGCTCGTGCATAAGCTCAGCTCCCTTGGATTTTCTGATGGATATGTTAGCTGGCTTGGTAGTTACCTAGCTAACAGGAGATCTCGGGTCCGAGTGTCTGATGCTCTCTCCCGGCCTCTTAGAGTAACTTCCTGGGTGCCGCAAGGCTCTGTCCTGGGGCCCCTTCTTTTTAATGTATTCATTAATGACCTGTGTAACTCAATAAATCATTCCATTTTCTAATCTTTGCTGATGATCTCAAAATTTTTCGCATCATAGACACTCCGCAGGATTGCTTCTTACTTCAAAATGACATTCATCATGTCAGTGACTGGTGCTCTGTCAACTCCATGAGTATTAACATAAAAAAAAACGCGTGTTATGTCGTACTCAAGGAAGACTAATGTCCTGCTCTATGGGTATCAGCTTTGTCGTACTGCTATTACACGCACCAGTTGCGTTAAGGACCGAGGTGTTTTCTTTGACTCTAAATTGTATTTTCACAATAATGTTGATTTTTTATATTCCGAATGTATACGCTCAATTACTTTTAGATTTTCTTCTCTTGACTGTTTACATGTGCTGTATCTTACACTGGTCAGGTCCAAGCTGGAATATGCCTCGGTAGCTTGGAATTCTATCACGTCTGCTGACTACGCAAAACTTGGGTGCATTCAGAAAAAGTTTGCATCTGTCTGTTTCTATCGTTACTTCCCTCGTAGCTCCTATAGTTATACATCTGCCCTAGAGAGACTAAGATTGCACCCTCTAACTCTGCGTAGACATCTTCTTGATGCACTCTTCTTCATTCAGATTTATCGTGGCCTTAAATCCTGCTTCTCCCTTCTCGATAATGCTAGTCTTCGTGTTCCTACTTGCCATGTTCGAGACTTCTCTACTTTTAGCGTTCGTCCCTCAAAAAGACACTGTCCCTCTTCTCGGTGCGCCCTTGCTACCAACGTGGTGGGTAAAGATCTCGACATATTTGCAGACGGAGCGGTTTCTCTGAATCA
>NW_019722426.1:19096-21559 GCF_002891405.2 Cryptotermes secundus | reverse complement strand
TGCACGCACCCACTAGTCCTCTCTGTATCGCAACACAGAAATTAGCGGTTCAAATCACACTTTAAATCATCACAGCTCTTCTGCTAACTTCCCGTTTTTGTCACTTAAATCTTTCTCACTATTACTTAAACACTTAACACTCAAACAATCCTGAATACTCTGAAACCATCTGGAATACTAGGACATACAGCCTTTGGTACTCCTCATTATACAGCTTCCGCAACGACCACGCACAGAAAACAGCCTATATTGTTTTTTACCGCAACGTTGCTTAGCAAGAGAGAAATCACCGAAGTTCCCTTGTTGCTTTGCGTGTAATCGATCTGGGTGTTTAACGGTCAGTTACCTATCAACACTCTGTACCGAAAGCAGCGTTTGAAAGCCGGAATAGTTCAGCCAGAAGCGTAGGTCGTTCCTAGGCAACGGCTACATAAACACATTCTCCTGCATCGAATAACACGTACAAATGTAACTACTGGGCCCAGTGTATTCTGTGTTGTGTGCATCTCAAAGTTCACGAGATATCATGAAGTCAAACCTTTTGGCTCGCACTATATAAGTCGAATCCTGACAGGGTCCGGGTATCCCTACTGCCATATTCTGTGTTATCGCCAGTCTTTCTCAGTAAATTAACGAAGAGTGACTAGATTAGACACACGCCTTTCCTTCCGTATTATCTCCAATTCATCATTCATCTGTCATATTTGTTTGGGAATATACACATTATTAAAATCTTAATATCGTCAAATCACCCACAGAAAAAGAACCAAGGAGAAGCTACTTCAATATCTCTGAATACAAACTTTATCATACAAACCACACCGAAGACAGCCCACGGAGGCACGGCAATCCTAATCTAAGACAAATCGAACATCATGAACTACCAAAATATTGTAACGTGTTTTAGTTACTGAAGACGCCGTAGAGATGGTTAATTGGTTTATTCAACAACCTGCAAGTAACGGCTACAATTAATTATTACACAGTTGCGGGGTTTCACACTTTATAACCCTAATCGCATTAATCTGTTTACACTGTTTGCGGGGTTTCACGATTTATAACCCTATTCGCAAATCAGTTCACTCTGTGTTCAGTAGTATACACGTTTACAGTAGGGGAGCTATGTATCACTGTATCACACACTCCTAATTACTCAACTACACACACGTCCGGGTTTTCTTTCCGCGACGGCTGCTATACTCCAACTGTAGTCTGCTGACTTGAGGACTGCTGATAACACACTCGCGCGTAGGCTTGCTCGGAACTAACTCTTCGATTACAACTCACCTCGCAGGCAGCTCAGCTCTCTTATATAGTGGCTGTGTGGGCCTGTTACGTAGCAACGCTGTTACCTCACGCCGTCTTACGTCACCGCGCCTTGCGTGTTACGATACCGTGCGGTGGGGGGATGACGGAGCGCTGACTCACCCGCCACGTCACTGCTGGTGGGGCGGGGGTCCACCGTTGCGCAACATGTCACAATATGAAAGATATCACATACAAGCCACTTTCATCAAAGTCAAAATATTTCCTTGTGCTTTCCCCGGTTCCGCGGTCTATTGTTCTCCCCGATATAACATCACGAGAAACCACTTCAAGTCATTCCTCCAAACACTGGGTACAGAATTTATAGCTGGTGGAGATTACAACAGCAAGCATACATCTCGGGGCTCAAGACTCGTAACAACTAAAGGCAGACAACTACACAAGATAACCAAAATAACAATTACTCCATTATATCAACTGGAACACCAACCTACTGGCTCACCGATGAAAATAAAATTCCTGACTTACTAGATTTCTCCATTACAAACGGCATCTCTCATAACTACACAAACGCAACTGCAAATCTTGACCAAACTTCGGACCACACTCCGATCATTGGAACAATAAGCACATCAGTTATACTAAGGAAATCCAAGCCCAGACTTCACCATTCAAAAACAAACTAGAATCTCTTCTGGAAAATAATAGAAGTAAACACAGAACTAAAAATCAAGAAACGAATGTAAAAACTTCATCACCCTACTACAAGAAGCCGCCAAAACAGCAACCCTTATAAATGATCCTAAACAAACCTACAAATAACATGTCCTTCATCATCAGTAATCTGTCAAGACGACAGGTCCACAGTCTCTTTCAAAACAATTCCTTCACTTAATGCGATCTAGAGCTCTCTCCTTCAAATGACAGTATCCTCTTCTGTCCCCAAGGTCATCCAGCATCTTCTTACGTCTTCTTCCTCGTCTTCTTGTCACTTCTATCCGCCCATCTATCTTTCCTTCGATAGCTTCTTTTAGAAGGCAGTTTCTGCGTAAAACATGACCAATCCAATTAGCCTTCCGTTTTCTTATTTCATGTAGGATATTCCTCTGCTCACTGACTCTAATTAACACTTCTTCATTTCTCACATAATCGGTCCAACTGATCTTCTCCATTCTTCTCCAACACCACATTTCGAAA
>NW_019722426.1:0-16644 GCF_002891405.2 Cryptotermes secundus | reverse complement strand
GTTTTTGATGTCTCTCTTCGTCTGATGCCTACCCTTTGACCTGTCCAGCAAGGGAGGCCCTGCCAGTAGCTACGCTACCGCTGGTATAGCTCTCAGGGTCCTTGGCATACTCAAACCCCCTCACCACGATAAGGTGGAGACACCAACGAGGGGGAAACATGTCCTTAAGAATAAAAAATTAATAGCCGAAAAGAGTAGAGCTAGATCAAGCTGGCAGAGGAGTCACACTCCGGAAAACAAGAATATACAACAAAATCAGGAATAACTTAAATACGGAATTACAAGAATTAAAGAACGAATCATTCGAGGACTATATCGCAAGCATCACAAGACAAAAAAATTACACCTAGAAACCAATAAGGAACAAAAGAGAGCTCATATGAGCATCACAACCAATACGCAAATTCACATCACCCCCAGGAAACTGGGCAAGAAGGGACGACGAAAAACCCGATCATTTTGCACAGTATCTACAGGATGTATTCACTCCACACACTAACAATCAGGTACAAGATGTAAGCTCACTTCTAAATGAACCCATACTAAGACACCAGCCACCAAAGCTCTTTCCACTAAAGGATATACAAGAAGCAATTAACACTCTAAAGCCAAAGAGGCGCCAGGCCATGATATCATTACAGCCGTAATACTAAAACATTTACAAACTAAAGGCCAAATAAAACTCCTATACATAATTAACGCCATACTTAGACTGGACTATTGGCCTCGTCCGCTCAAAAGAGCCCGAGTCATAATGATCTTGAAACCAGGCAAAAATCCAAACGACGTCACATCCTACCGACCAAATTGCTTTCTACCCACAGTTTCAAAAAACCTCGAAAAACTAATACTCAACAAAATAAACCAAGAATCAAACCCACGAACATGGATGCCAAACCACCAGTTTCGTTTCGACGAGCCCACTCAACCGTCCAACAAAGCCATTGCATACCAAATACCATAAAAATTGCGCTAAATAACAAACAATACTGCACAGCAGCATTTTTACGTAAAACCCAGGCTTTTGACAAAGTCTGGTATCCTAGCTTTCTTTACAAAATAAAAACAATCTTCCCAAAAATTAATACAACTTATTCAAGTCATATTTAAGCGAAAGACTTTTCGTAGCCAAAATAAATCAGGAAATATCCAACCGCCTACCAATCCACTCAGGGGTGCCCCAAGGATATGACCTACCTACAAAAAGAGATAAGGACTATAGGTACTTTTGCAGATGACACTGCTATCTTCGCTACCCACGACAATCCAACCTCAGCCTCCTCTCATCTGCAAGATTATCTAATCCCCATAAAAGCACGGATAAACAAATGGAAAAATCAAGGTAAGCGAATCAAAGTCCACACATAGAATCTTCACCCTCCGAAAAGGAACATGCCTCCAAGATGTTAAGTGTAACTTAATTTCAGTTCTCGATAAAAGAAAGTCAACGTTAGACACAGATATTTGACTTCCTGTAACAAAATGACTTTAATACTACTGGTAAAATGGGGGGCATTGCCTCTGTGTCTGTGTGCGGCATTCGACAGAGAGATACACACGTACATAATTATAAAAAAATATAAGTTGCATTTCTTTGACAACATTCGGAAATGTACTGCATGGCTGTGACATGCCTGTGTTTACGAGTATTACCAGAGGATTGCATTGAGTGGTATGATTGAAGGAAATGACATTTAACTGTTGGAAATGTGTTGTAGGATTAAGATCGAAGTACAGTCGTAACAGAATTGCTGCACCAAAACCTTTCTTCAAAAACAATAATTAATAATTCAGCGTAAGAGAGCTTTATTCTTTCAAAGTGACTCTAGGGCTGCAGTGTACAAGGAAACGTAGTGTATGACCAGGAGCGATTTCGATAAATTACAATTCATTTACTTGATCACTTGAAAGGAGATAAATCATGCCCTGTAATATTGTATCGTGTAACCCCATTCTTCGATAACGACCTCGAAACGAATAACGAAACAGCATCAGCTGCTGTGTAACAAATTCATATAAAGACCGTATATGCAGCTGTTAGTGAATAACGCCTTTGCAGACAAACATGTTCCCACGGAAGCAATTGGGGTACAACAATAAATAGTTTTGGTGCACGGTCGGTATTAAAACGTTATAAGGTAAATAATTGTAATGAGATTTCATTTTCAAAATTTCTGGTGTCTTTGTATGGGTTCATTTAGAAGCGAGTTTACATCTCGTCTCGCCACCTCTCGTCTAGGTCTTCGTAATGGGTTCTCTCCCTCTGGTTATCTTACAAAAAATTATCATACATTCATGCTACGTATCCTGCTCATCAATTTATCCTTTATTAAGTCACTGTGCCTACATTTTTCGAATGTAATGACGCTCCTCATTAAATAACTCTACTTCGACACCCTTCGATGCAAATATTCTTCTCAGTAACTTATTCAGAAACTTTTAATCCTGTGATCCTCAGCTATGTTCTTTTTCGTAACTTAATTATTTTTTACCGTGGAGATATTTAAGCCCCACTCTCAACCCCCAAGCTGGAGGACCACCCTTTTCGGCAGTCCGCGACTGCTTATTCAATATACTCGCAGCTTCCTTCCAAACCTGGAGGGCGTCTCCTTCATCCGTAACCTGAATACGCGATATGCCTTGGTTTAACCTGCGGTTCTCTATGGGTGTGGAACTTGGTCTCTGACATTAAGGGAGGAACATAGACCAAGGGTGTTTGAGAACAGGGTTTTGAGAAGAATATTTGGACCGAAGAGGGACGAGGTGACAAAAGGTTGAAGAAAACTGTATAATGAGGAGCTTCATAACTTGTACTCTTTTCCAAGCATAATTAGAATGATCAAATCAAGGATTATGAGGTGGGCAGGGCATGTAGAACGGATGGGAGAGACGAGAAATGCATATAGGATATTGGTTGGAAAGCCAGAAGGAAAGAGACCACTGGGAAGACTAAGGCGTAGGCGGGTGATCAATATTAATTGGCTCATAGAGAGTTAGTATTGGATTTGATGGTATTGGATTGATCTGGCTGAGAATAGGTACCAGTGGAGGCAATTAGTTGCTGTGTTAGAGTAACAACGAATTGTAGTCACGACGTGGAAAATATCGAATAAATCGAGTTATCAAATCCGGAATCGATTATTATTGTTGCGTTATCAAGATACACTTTACAATGTGATTACAAATATGTGGTTCGACTTGTTGCAGAAAATCCGAAAATGAAACGCCGGGAAACATTCACATCACCACGGGTTAACAAGATCATACCTCCGGAGGCGGAACCTCGAGGCTTCTCGAGAAACCGGCCCACAGGAGGCCGTCTTATTCCGCGCTATCCCATCTCCGATTTTAGTAAAGTAAAGCCCAAAACGAACTCCTATAATTCGTGAAAAAATTGGAAACGAAAACAGAGAGATGAGTGGTTTGGTAGCATATTGCGTGGGTCAGATAAAAGGGAGCAATCCGCATGGCATGGGTTGGAAGTTCTGATTCAATTTCCTTTACGTGGCATTTATGCTTGTTCCTTGCGTATGAAACATGTAAATCTCCAAAAGAATGTTGCCACATACTAGAAGATACAGCTCTTACAAACCGCAAGGAGAACCATAAAACTCCCAGCTTCTTCTTCCATCCTTTTCTTGATTTCTTAATGACGTACGTCTTTGCGTTTTAAAAGCAACAGTTATTATCAATATCACAGCATCCAATGATGAGAATAAGGAATTCAAGTAGACTTATGTGCCCACTTTTGTCCTGTCCATCAAGATGTTGTCGATCTGATCATGATTTCACTTTTATACAGCGATAGCGGTCGAATACGTCAACACGAATGACAGAGCAAGGGGATACACCTGTTTCGGATTCAACGGCCAAGAGGAGGGCGAATAAAGGAGAGCAGAGCGTAATGGAGAGAAGAGGTGTGTATTAATTAATTTTCCGAACCTCTGTCAAGTTCCATTTCTCAATACTGAGTAAAATAATATAGAGAGTCAATGATTCTTATTATCCCGCTATTAGACTACGCGTCACATATCTTTTGAAGTGTATTCCAGAATTCTATTTACTGTTCTTGATGTTCCCTTCACTCTTTGGAAATTGAGTGATCTCATTCTCGTTGGGTTATGTACAGTGGAGTCCAGGACTAGGCAAGAATCACCGTGATTAATATCGAGAACCTACTGAACAGGACAGTTCCTTAATTTGAAATACAGGGGAAAATGGTAGGACTAAAGCATTTCATGTAGAGTGTGTTCTCATTTCCATACCTCTGATATAATTAACCGCTACAAATTTACCTTTGAATGGAGGCTAACTTCACCATATTCCATATATACACGTATATGAGCGTATGTATATCCCTTCCCCTCAAACTAAATATCGTAATATTTCTCTCTTAACCGTAACAAGTTATCTTCTTCATTTTCTTCCAATCTGGAGTATATGATGATCTCAACCCACGGGTGAATGTCTAATATCACGGCGGTCTAGAAATATAAATGGAAGTTAGAGACGGAATAGATATTCAAGGAGATACTGAATTTTTTTAAATCGCTTAGTGCAGTGTTCCGCAACCTTTTTCTACTCGATGCACACCATGAGGTATCCATGACTGAACACGGCACACAAAAATGTTACTCCCCTCAAAAGCGCTTGCTATCAGACAATTAATATAAATACGTAAGGCGATCAACTTATTACTGTAATATTATTATATTGTTATTTCATTATCATTAAACATAAATCGACAATTAATGAGCTTTAATTCACTGTAGAGTGTGGAAAATGCACTTGTATTGCTATTAAAGTAAATACGGTAATTCTACTCATACCTTCAATGTTATACTTGCGCCTGATTCATGGTGGAATCGTTGACTACGCAAGTCTCATTTCTTCATCGATGGATTTGAGCCGCTCCCTCTTTGATGTCTTAATTTCAGTTAACGTCGAGAAGCCCAGTTCACACAAATATATAATTGAAAATGGCAGTAACATATTAACTGCCATCTCGGAGATAGCCGGGTATTCACGCCTTATTGCCAACCAAAATGTATCCATAGGCACTTCGAGAAGTTTTAGTTTCAATGTTCTGTCTGCTTTTAAATCTACGAGTTCCTCTTGTATATTAATCGGAAAATGGTCTGAATTCGCAACGAATGGATCACGAACCCAGTCGAAATCTTGTACACTCTCTCCAAAATACTTATTGAATTTCTGCTGCAGCATTTCTAAATGTTCTTTAATTGTGTCCATCACCACTTTATTGCCGTCAGCAAGTGGCCATACAGTTGGGAATATCTCAAACGACCCATCTGTAATTCTCTGTATCCACAAATTCAGCTTATTTACAAATCCTTGTATCTTATCCATATTAGTTACAATATTTTCGTTCCTACCTTGCATCTTTCTGTTCAGCTCGTTCAAGTGTACGAAAATATCGGGAAGATATGCCAACTTACATACCCAAACATCATCTGCAAATAAATCCACGTACTCATGCCCCTCAACAGTAAAAAATGCATGTACCTCCTCATTAAGTTCAAATATTCGCGTCAGCACTTTTCTTCGTGATAACCACCGTACTTCTGTATGTAGTAGGAGTGTAGTGTGTTGTCATTCCATTTTCTGACACAAAACGGAAGAAAGCCGCGAATTTAGGGGCCGCGATTTGACGAGGTTCACGACTTTTACTACTTCGTCCAGCACAACTTTCAGAGAAGATGGCAAAGACTTAGCAACAATGGCTTCGCGGCGAATGAGACAATGATCGCATCGTATGTTAGGATTTACTTTGCATACTTTAGTTACAAATCCTTTAACACGGCCTGTCATAGAAGCGGGCCCGTCTGTACAAACACCAACGCAATCCTTCCATTTTAATTCATTATGTAACACATATTCATTGGTGACTCGAAACACTTCTTCACCGTTGGCTTGCTCGGGAATTTCTTTGCAAAAAAAGAAATTTGTTGCAATTACATCTCCATCGATGTATAGAATGTAAGCAAGAAGTTGTGCGTGGCCGCTAATATCGGTGGACTCGTCGATCTGAAGCGAGAACTTCTGACTGCTCTTGATTTTCTCCTTCATAATGGTTTCAATGTCAGTGGACATGTCAATAACTCGGCGACTGATTGTGTCAGCAGAGAGAGGGATTTTTAAAATTCACTAGCAGCTTCTGAACCCAAGACTATTTTCACCATCTCTTTACAAGCAGGCATTAACAACGTTTTAGCTATTGTGTGTGGTTTTTTGGCCTATACGATAATTTCGGCTACCTTATAATTTGCTTCCTGAACTTTCTCTGAAACACGTACTGTCGCAGTCATTAACGTTCTTTGTTTTTTGTTTTGTGTTAACAAGCGACGAAAATAATTGACATCTTTGCTTGTTAGAGAAGAATGTTATGTTGACAAATGTCGTTTCAATTTACTGGGAACCATAGCAGTATTACTGAGTTTTTCACCACAAACGATACACTCAGGAATTGGGCACGTTTTATCACCACACCAAAAAAAAAAAAACCGTAACATAAGTAATTATCACTATATTGCCGGTGTACTAATTTTTGTTTCTTTTTTCGGGATCAATGCTTTCACTACTTGCTCTCATGGAGGAAATACTCCGTATAATGAATTTATCCATCTTGAAAGAATAAAGTAGTGTTATAGTAATAGAAAATAGCAAGAGTAATTAGCAACCACAATTTTCGAACTACTTCAGAGCACAGCTGTGATAGAAACTAAACAATTGTAAGACGCGAGACATCTACTCTTCAAACGGAAGATGTGACATATATACCGACTTATTTTTGAAATATTTATAATTTTTAATGAAGTCCAACAATCGGTGGGTGCATCGTTTCAGGAAGGAAGTTATAAAGTTTAAGAAGTTCTAACTTGTAACAAACGGGGTAAAATACCAAGGCAACGTTATAAAAGACATGGAAACCCTTTCTAATCCATGCAGTTTTATGGAAAAGCACGTACACAGAACATGCGACAAGTATATAAAAGAAGCCGCGTAGATGCGAGAAAAATAAAAATAAATCAATAATGAAAAGGATGATATAACAACAACTGTGAGTAAATAATTTACGTTTAATTTCTCAGAATACATTATTACTGTACCTAAAAATCACGGCATGTAGTAAAGAATAAACAAGCATCATCTTATTTAATCAGTGCAGTGGCTGAAAATAAAATACAAGCATATGAAACACGGTAACTGGGAAAAAACAAAACGGATAAAATTCGACAATTAATTTCTTACAATAGGTAAAAGTTCGCATCACACATTTCACCTTATGACGGCACACCAGTGTGCCGCGGCACACCGGTTGCGGAACACTGGCATAGTGGGTAGTGGAGTATTGAAATGGTACTAGAGATGGACCAAGAGGCATTGCAATTCTGAGAAGGTTACATTTATTAACGCACTTTGCTCGCAACATGTCCCCATCCGTTTCTTAAGGTTCAGCCGTGACAGGCGGCTAAATGGTTGAAAAATTGAGAAAATTATTACATGGTTAGGGTAATTGCTTGAAGAATTAAAAAAATTGTTTATAAGAAAGAAATATATATTTTTTTAATAGACCAGTCTTTATAAGATCATTTACGTGTATCTTATAGTATTGTGAAGAGTTGCGCTATGGCGTATAACACATCGCCCCGCCAGATGTGACGTAACACGTTCGGAGCGTTGCCGTTGCTACGATAATAAGCCAGTCATCACCTAGCTTCTCCCCGAGGGGAAGTAACACGGGACGCACCAGTTGCTACGTAGCCGTTAACAACTCCAAACAGCGTTGCTAGGCTATGGGCAAACACGGCGACTAGACAACAATGAATCGAGGCGTTTCCCGTTGTCCGGCTGAGGGTTTATAAGAGAGCTACACTGCCTACGAAGACAGTTGAGTTACACTTTAGCGGCAGTGAGTGAGTTCAGTTACAAGTTAGGCAGCATTCAGTTAAAGTGTAGCAGCCGACAGACAGTTGAATTGTAGTAGTCACCGAATTCAGTTGTAAAGAGTGAATCGTGATAGTGTGAAGATTTGTGTGTCAAAGACTGAAAGTGAAGATCAACTATAAAAGCAGTTCAATACTTGTAAGTAAACTGAGAGGGTGGCATATTTAAGATCCTCGGCGGTCCTATACGTGATAATATGGTGATTTACAAATATATATATAGTTTCTTAAAGCGAAAATATACCAATTCCATATTTTGTAGTATTGTGTTGCTTATTAGCATAAATTGTCAACTTGAAATCTCAAAGTTAAAATGACTATAACTGGGTCTTTACCACGAATCGCTTCGTCTTGGAGTCAATCTCCTCCAGTCCCACAACCAGAGATATTTTTTCAGATGAGACTTGCGATAATAATATTCCTTATGTAACACTCTCGTGGACAATAAGATGGTTTTGGCTGTTAATTATTAGCTCGGCCTTTCGGAAAACTTACGAATTGCATTTAAAGAATAATAGAGAAATTTTTTCTTTCGCACTTAATACAAGCTCTCTGTTAGTACTGGCATTTAATTATGTTCGTTTGGGTAAATTACACGTGTTACAATTATCTTCTTTTAACACTTTCTTTTCTTCTATTAGCTCATATATGCAGCACGACCGTAACTGCTTAACCGTAAGCGATGAACCAAAGGGGTTGTATTTTTGAGAAGCTCGAATTTATTTACGTATTTCACTCGCAATAAATCCAGACCCATCTATTTGTTTCGTTGAGCACATTTGCTAAGTACTGAAGTCAATAATAGAAATTCGGTTACTTAGTACGGTATGTATTAATAATTAGAAATTGTTACATTTTCTCTTATGCACGGAAAAATTGTTATATTCCATTTGCGCCTTCATATAACGTTCAACATTAAAAGACATTTTTTTACTTTAAAATTTTCTGTATATTACGGCAATAATGCTGTTGTTATTCTATCATTTCTATGATACAGACTTCCTTCGATAACAGTTCAGTTGTTGTGTCGTTCCTAGGATACGGAATTCCTCCAACAATTACAGTGTAATTAGTCTGTTTCGTAGAAATTGACATCCATGCAAAATAATGCAGATGTTAATAAGTCGTAGCTGAGTTTACGAGCTGTGTTTGTTCTTGAAATTGAAGACAGAAGACGAATTATTTCGTAGTGAACAGACGTAATTCAATTCAGTAGTTGTGGTTCATTCTCTGAAATAAATTATCAAGGAGATCAGGTAGTGAGGAGGCTGGTCAAAAACGAAAAGTGAACATCAACTAGAAAAGCAGTTCTATATCTGTAAGTAAACTGAGCGGTTGGCATATTTAATATCCTCGGCAGTCCTATAAGTGATAATATAGTGATTTATACAGTTTCTTAAAGCGAATATATACCAATTCCATATTTTGTAGTATTGTGTTGATTATTAGCAGAAATTGTCGACTTGAAATCTCAAAGTTAAAATGGCTTTACGACTGGGTCTTTACCACGAATCGCTTCGTCTTGGAGTCAATCTCCTCCAGTCCCACAACCAGAGATATTTTTTCAGATGAGACTTGCGATAATAATATTCCTTATGTAACACTCTCGTGGACAATAAGATGGTTCTGGCTGTTATTTATTAGCTCGGCCTTTCGGAAAACTTACATATTGTATTTATAGAATAATACAGAAATTTCTTTCCTTCGCACTTAATACAAACTCTCTGTTAGTATTTGCATTTAGCTTTGTTCGTTTGGATAAATTACACGTGTTACAATTATCTTCTTCTTAACACTTTCTTTTCTTCTATTATCTCATATATGCAGGACGACCGTACCTCCTTAACCGTAAGCGATGGAACAAACAGGTTGTGTTTATGAGAAGCCCAAATTTATTCTTCTATTTACTCGCAATATGTCCAGACCAATCTATTTGTTTCGTTTAGCACATTTGCAGGGTACTATAGTCAATAATCGAACTTCGGTTACTTAGTACCGTATGTATTAATAATTACAAATTGTTACATTTTCTCTTATGCACGGAAAAATTGTTATATTCCTTTTGCGCCCTCATATAACGTTCGGCATTAAAAGACATTGTTTTACTTTAAAGTTTTCTGTATATTACGACAATAATGCTGTTGTTATTCTATCATTTCTATGATACAGACTTCCTTCGATAACAGTTCTGTTGTTGTGTCGTTCCTAGGATACGGAATTTCTCCAACAATTACAGTGTAATTAGTCTGTTGCGTAGAAATTGACATCCATGCAAAATAAAACAGATGTTAATAACTCGTAACTAAGTTTACGAGCTGTGTTAGATCTTGAAATTCAAGACAGAAGGCGATTTGTTTCGAAGTGAACATAAGTAATTCAATTCAGTAGGAGTGGTTCATTCTCTGAAATAAAATATCAAGGAGATCAGGTAGTGAGGAGGCTGGTCAAAATAGGAAAGTGAACATCAACTAGAAAAGCACTTCTATATCTGTAAGTAGACTGAGAGGATTGCATATTTAAGATCCTCGGCAGTCCTATACGTGATAATATAGTTATTTTCATTAAAATACAGTATTAGAAATTTTCGACTTGAAGTCTCAAATTTAAAGTTACTTTACGACTGAGTTCTTACAGCCAATCGATTCGTCTTCGATTCCACTTCCTTGAGTCATTCAACAACAGATATGTTTTCAACTGGGTTCTTGCGGTATAGCCTCTGTGTAACACCCTCTTTAATAGGAATATGGGTACGACTCTTATGAATTTACCTTGCCTTTCTCTAGATATACGTAACCCAGTCATAGCATATTAGTTAGTTGGTTAGTTATTGGAGAGGGTGGGTTTCCCCAGGCACTGAGACCTGTATTGATCCATTGTGCTTCCCTCTATGATATCTGCCAGTCTCTATATCCTACTGGTTCTTGTGCTTACCATCAGTCCGACCCAGCCAGCGGGACCGACTCTACTACCTGAGAGGTATCTATAATGCTTCCCCCATCTACCAGAGGTATTAGAGACTGCTGTTGGGCGGGAAACGTCCGTTAATTTGGCTCAGTGACCTCCTTTGGAGATTGAGGTTCTTTTACGTGCCGTAAAACTACGACACGGGACCCACTGCTTAAAGTCCCTCCCGGAGGACTTGTTCCCTTAATTTTTCCGCCCTTAAAAATTCGACGACCTCCGCCGGGTATTTGAACCCGCGTACTACGAGTCATGAGGTGGGAACGTTACCTCTAGACTACGGAGGCCGGTAATCATAGCATATTATTGATTTATATATTTTATAATTACTAGAATTATATATTTACGTGTACAGAATGCGACACACTTGTACAGATGCAATAAATATCTTAAAGAATGGCCCCTCTTTCTCTTGCAAGTTAAAAAGAAATTTCGTTACTTTAAATACTGTTGTTTCTTTCGACAAGATTGAATTTGTTGTTCTATTGTTGCTACGTAACTGACTTCATTCTATAACAGTTCTGTTGCTGCGTCGTTCCTAGAATACCGAATTCCTCCAATTGACATCGATACAAAATAATGCAGATGTTAATACCTCGTCGCTAAGTTTAAGAGCTGTTTTTTTTTCTTGAATTTCATGATAGAAGACGATTTATTTCGAAGTGAACAGAAGTAATTCAATTCAGTAGGAGTGGTTAATTATCTGAAATTAATTATCAAGGAGATCAGGCAGTGAGGAGGCTGGTCAAAAACGAAAAGTGAACGTCAACTAGAAAAGCAGTTCTATATCTGTAAGTAAACTGAGCGGGTGCCATATTTAAGATCCTCGGCAGTTCTATACGTGATAACGGATAATATTGTAACGTGTTTCGTTACTGAAGACGCCGAAGAGATTATCAACTGGTTTATTTAACAATTTCCAAGTCTTGAGTACAATTAATTATAACACTAATACGGGTTTACACACTTTACAAACCCTACACACAAATCTCTTTACACTGTCTTCAAGAGTCTTCTCGTATTAATAACGCGGGAGCTATACAAATCCCTCTAAGTTACGCGCTCCAAATATATCTGCTGCAGCAATTCTGTTACGACTGTACTTCGATTGTAATCCTACAACACATTTCCAACAGTTAAATATAATTCTCTAATTATTTCCTTTAATCATATCACTCAATGCAATACTCTGGTAATACTCTTAAACACAAGCATGTCACAGCTATGCAGTACATTTCCAAATGTTGTCAAAGATTTGCAACTTATATTTTTTTTATAATTATGTACATGTCGAATGCCGCACACAGACTCAGAGGCAATGCGCCGCATTTAGCCTTTAGGATTAAAAATATTTTGTTATAGGAAGTCAAATCTCTATGTCTAACGTTAACTTTCTTTTATCGAGAACTGAAATTAAATTACACTTAACATCTTGGAGGCACGTTCCTTTTCGGAGGGTGAAAGTTCTATGTGTGGACCTTGATTGGTTTACCTTGATTTTCCATTTGTTTATCCATGCTTTTATGGGGATTAGATAATCTTGTAGATGAGAGGAGGCTGAGGTTGGATTGTCGTGGGTAGCGAAGATAGCAGTGTCATCTGCAAAAGTACCTACTGCCCTTTTTTCTTCTTTTGTAGGTAGGTCATGTACTTTGGGGCACCCCTGAGTGGATTGGAAGGCGGTTGGATATTTCCTGATTTATTTTGGCTACGAAAAGTCTTTCGCTTAAATATGACTTGAATAATTTGTATTAAATTTTGGGAAGATTATTTTTATTTTGTAAAGAAAGCTAGGATGCCAGACTTTGTCAAAAGCCTGGGTTTTACGTAAAAATGCTGATGCGCAGTATTGTTTGTTATTTAGCGCAATTTTTATGGTATTTGGTATGCAATGGCTTTGTTGGACGGTTGAGTGGGCTCGACGAAAACGAAACTGGTGGTTTTGTATTCATGTTCTTGGGTTTGATTCTTGGTTTATTTTGTTGAGTATTAGTTTTTCGAGGTCTTTTGAAACTGTGGGTAGAAAGCAATTTGGTCGGTAGGATGTGACGTCGTTTGGATTTTTGCCTGGTTTCAAGATCATTATGACTCGGGCTCTTTTGAGCGGACGAGGCCAATAGTCCAGTCTAATTATGGCGTTAATTATGTATAGGAGTTTTATTTGGCCTTTCCTTGGTAAATGTTTTAGTATTACGGCTGTAACATTATGATGGCCTGGTGCCATTTTTAGTTTTACAGGGTTTATTGCTTTTTGCATTTCCTTTAGGGTAAAGAGCTTTGGTGGCTGGTGTGTTTGTATGGGTTCATTTAGAAGTGAGTTTACTTCTTGTACTTGATTTTTGTTGTGTGGAGTGAATACTTCTTGTAGATGCTGTGCAAATAGGTCGGCTTTTCTTTGTCACTTCTTGCCCAGTTTCCTGGGGGTGATGTGAATTTGCGTATTGGCGGTAATGCTGATATGAGCTCTCTTTTGTTCCTTATTGGTTTCCAGGTGGAATTGTCTTGTCTTGTGAGGCTTGCGATATAGCCCTCAAATGATTCGTTCTTTAATTCTAGTAATTCCGTTTTTAAGTTATTCCTGATTTTGTTGTATATTCTTGTTTTCCGGAATGTGACTCCAGGTTGATCTAGCTCTACTCTTTTCAGCTATTAATTTTTTTATTCTTAAGGATATGTTATTTGTAGGTTTGTTTAGGATCATTTATAAAGGTTGCTGTTTTGGCGGCTTCTTGTAGTAGGGTGATGAAGTTTTTACATTAGTTTCTTGATTTTTAGTTCTGTGTTTACTTCTATTATTTTCCAGAAGAGATTCTAGTTTGTTTTTGAATGGTGAAGTCTGGGCTTGGATTTCCTTAGTATAACTGATGTGTTTATTGTTCCAATGATCGGAGTATGGTCCGAAGTTTGGTCAAGATTTGCAGTTGCGTTTGTGTAGTTATGAGAGATGCCTTTTGTTATGGAGAAATCTAGTAAGTCAGGAATTTTATTTTCATCGGTGAGCCAGTATGTTGGTGTTCCAGTTGATATGATGGAGTAATTGTTATTTTTGCTTGTCTTGTGTAGTTGTCTGCCTTTAGTTGTTATGAGTCTGGAGCCCCAAGATTTATGCTTGCTGTTGTAATCTCCACCAGCTATAAATTTTGTACCCAGTGTTTGGAGGAATGACTCGAAGTGGTTTCTCGTGATGTTATATCGGGGAGAACAATAGACCGCGGAAACTTGGAAAGCACTTTGACTTTGTTTTGACTTTGATGAAAGTGGCTTGTATATGATGTCTTTCATATTTTGGTAGTTCATGATGTTTGATTCTTCTTTGATTAGGATTGCCGTACCTCCGTGGGCTGTCTTCGGGGTGGTTTGTATCTTAAAGTTTGTATTCAGAGATATTGAAGTAGCTTCTCTTTGGTTCTTTTTCTGTGGGTGATTTGACGATATTAAGATTTTAATAATGTGTATCTTCCCATACAAATATGACAGATGAATGATGAATTGGAGATAATACGGAAGGAAAGGCGTGTGTCTAATCTGGTCACTCTTCGCTAATTTACTGAGAAAGATTGGCGATAACACACAATATGGCAGTAGGGATACCAGGACTCTGTCAGGTTTCGACTTATATAGTACGAGCCAAAAGCTTTGAATTCATTATATCTCGTGAACTTTGAGATGCACACAACACAGAATACACTGGGCCCAGCAGTTATATTTGTACGTGTTATTCGATGCTGGAGAATTTGTTTACGTAGCCGTTGCCTAGGAACGACCTACGTTTCTGGCTGAACTATTCCGGCTTACAAGCGCTACTTTGTGTAGAGAGCGTTGTTAGGTAACTGACCGTTAAACACCTCGTGACCGAATACACGCAAAGCAACAAGAGAACTACGGCGTTCTCGCTGTTGCTAAGCAACGTTGCGGGAAACAATATAGGCTGTTTTCTGTGCATGGTCGGTGCGGAAGCTGTATAATGAGGAGTACCAAAGGCTGTATGTCCTAGTATTTCAGAGGGTTTCAGAGTATTCCAGAGTGTTTGAGTGTTAAGTGTTTAAGTAATAATGAGAGAGATTTAAGTGACAAAAACGGGAAGTTCGCAGAAGAGATGTGAAGATTTAAAGTGTGATTTGAAGACCTGTATATTTGAAGTGATTTGAAGCGCTAATGTCTGTGTTGAGGACTATTGTGTGCGTGCAACAGTGAAATATGTAGTATGTATAAATTAGGGATAGCGCTGTAATGCCTGGAATTTGAGTTTTAATTAAGGGATGTTTTATTATTATTATTATCATCATCATTATTATTGAAGGGGGTGGGTTTCCCCATGCACTTAGACCAGGTATTGGTCTACTGTGCGTCCCCCTTTAATATCTACTGTCCCCATCCCCTACCTGTAGACGGTGCGTGCTATCAGCCACGTTGAGCCAACGAGGTCGGCACCCGATACCTTGATACTTCCCCCATCTACCAGGGGCATTGGAAACTACTTGGGCGGGAAAGTTAACTAATAATTTCGACAGAGATCTCCTAGACACATGAGGTTCGTTTACGTGCCGTAAGTCTACGACACGGGACCAAACGGCGTGAAGTCCCTTCAAGAGGAATTGTTCCTTGAATTTTTCCGCCCTTAAAAATTCCACGACCTTGATCCCGCTTACCTTGAGTCAGGAGGTGGGAACGTTACCTCTAGCCTACGGAGGCTGCAAGAGATGTAACTAAGGTGTTAGTAACTCCAATCATTCGAAATAGAAACCGTCATTTCGTCACGGGTACCATCCCTGCACGTGACAACAACAATAATATTATTAACAACAATAATAATAATAACAATAATAATAATGATAATAATATTAATAATAGGACCTCTTGCCTCACCATTAGTAGTAGATGGATGATAAAAGTACAGGCCTCTCCTGTCTTGCCCCAGGTGTTGGTCTTTTGGTAGGAGGCTGGGCGTGCTCAAGATTCGGTCTGAATACAGTGGAGAAAACAAAAATCCTTCTATGACTGGTTAGAGAATGTCCGTCCAGCACGCAGCCTGGCGCTGTAAGACATATGGAAATCCCTGCTCGTCTAATAATAACAATATTAATATTATTTATACCTTTAATAACTCCATGGAGCTGAGCTGTTCTTCAGAAGCCTCCAGTTGCGCAGTTACTCAAGAACTTTCCAAAATGTCATTGAGCCAAATTATTAATTGTGCACATTCACCGCTCACTACCCAAGACTGACCACCCCATCCTTTCTGTCTTAGATTAATTTTAATATTTCCTGCCACCTCTCGTCTATGTCTTCGTAATGGGTTCTCTCCTTCTGGTTATCTTACAGAAAATTACCATACATTCATGCTACGTATCCTGCTCATCAATTTCTCCTTTACTAAGTTACTGTACCTACATTTTTCGAATGTATTGACGCTCCTCATTAAATAACTCTACTTCGACACCCTTCGATGCAAATATTCTTCTCATTAACTTCTTCAGAAACTTTTAATCCTGTGATCCTCCGATATGTTCTTTTTCGTAATTGAATTATTTTATACTGTGGAGATATCTAAGCCCCACGCTCAACCCCCAAGCTGGAGGACCACTCTTGTCTGCAGTCCGCGACTGCTTACTCAATATATATGCAGCTTTCCTCGAAACCTCGTGGGCGACTCCTCCATCCGTGACTTGAATAAGCGACATGCCTTCGTTTTGCCTGCGGTTCTGTATGGGTGTGGAAC
>NW_019722425.1:19884-46161 GCF_002891405.2 Cryptotermes secundus | reverse complement strand
GCTGAGTCATCATAGCTTCATTCATCACGGTAAAGTTAATTACAATCCATTTTCCTCCTTTTTTTCTTCAATTACAACATTTTTGTCCTTAAATATCTGGACTTTCTCTTTTGTAAACAACACTTCTCCATCATTTTCTGTAATACACTGCACTGACAGTAGGTTTTTGCTGAGTTCTGGAACATACGAAACGTTTTTCAAACTACACTCTTTAAATTCCAAACTGCCTATTTCCTTTGCGGTCATACTTTGATTTTTCTTTGCTACCTTTATACTCTGAGTATACTGCTTAGTATGTATCAAATCAGTCTTCACATTTGTCATATGACATGTTCTACCACTATCCACTACATACATTTTGTCTTTTTCATTTGCATCACTCAGGTGTTTTCTGCTGCTTCAGCTAGAAAATTGACCTTGCTTCTTTTACTCCTATCTTTAAAATAACAGTCCTTTTCAGCATGGTTCATCTTCTTACATACTGTACATTGTTTTCTCGTATCACTGTCCTTATTTCTAAAGTAACAGTCCTTTTCAGAGTGATTATTCCTTTTACAGATAGAGCAATTTCTCTTACCTTTCTTGGGGCAGTTGATCTGGGCATGACCTATCTGATTACAATTGAAACACTTGAAAGGGCTTTTACTTTTGGTTTTAATTACTGTCTTAAAAGCTATGCTTTCCTCTTCTTTAGTTGTAATCTTGCACTTCACTTCTTCAAACATCAATCTGGCCACCAGGTTGTCAAGGGTTCTGTCCATGGTCGCCTTTGAGTCCCAGGCGGTGCTGAAGCGTTTGTAGTCTTCTGGTAGAATCGTTGTTATTTCTGTCATGATCATGTTTTCATCAGCGTTTTGGTTCAGTTGACGAAGCTTGAAGGCAATGTTCCGCACATGACTCCTATTCGTCATCATATCCTTAATTTTGTCATACTTAAAGTTGTAAAAGTCTTGTAGCAGAAGGCACTTCTGTTGAGACGTGTCTCGCTGACAAATTTGCTTCAAGGCGTCGTACATTTCTTTCGCGGTTGTGCATGTCACAATGGGGTCTTCACGTGTTTCTCTATCGTTCTATGTACTATTAGCACTTTGAATCTCGCATCTTCCATTTCCTCATATTTTCTTCGTCTCTTCCATTTCCTCATATTTTCTTCGTCTCTTCCTTGGTTACTTACAGGTAGCTGTAATCAACGATGTTTATCAGTTCTTTTGCAGGCATCGGAATCTTGATTTCAAAAGCCCACAATGGAAATGAGTCGGCGTCCTTCTGTTTTGGCAGATGCGTTACCTCTTCTGTCTCTGTGGTTGCCATTTTTCGTTATTCTTCTTCTGTCTTCTCTTTTTTTTTCTCTTTCCTTCCTTTCTTTTTAGTTTTTGGGCAAATCTGGGCCCATAACCTGTTGATTTTCTTTGTGTCGTGCTTACATATCACTTAGCAGCCATCTTGGATGAAAAGAGCTTACTATTATAATACAAAACAAAAACAAATGAATATAGATCACTATCACCAACTTGAACATTTTTACAATACTAGATTCTCAACAGTACCATGGCCATTTTTATTTCCAGTATTCTAGGAAAAATTTGTTTTCACAGGAATTTTTTGCGAAATAGCGTGTACCACCGACAGAGTAGGGTAGAGATACAGTTCTTAACTCGTATTCTGGGGGTCTTCTTTTCGAAACCTGGCCGAGTTTTTTTGTGTGTGTGTGTGTGTGTGTGTGGCTTCCCTCAGCCCCACCAGGCAAATTCCAGGGTGGTACCACGATTTGGCCAAAAACTCTACCAGCCCCGTGAAACTCCCATGTTACTGATTGGCAACAAGGCCGCCATGACACCTCGGTGCAATGCTACTCCCATCTATTTTCAGCTTACATGAACTAAATTTAAAATGGTCTCCAGGGCCGAGAGCACAATCGGTAAGAAGGTTTGCTACCTTAAAACTATTTTGAGTGCTCCCCCTCACAATTCTTTTATTCGCTTCTTGAAATAAATACTTTTACAACCAGATCTCTTTCCTTCTGGCTTTCCCACCAATATCCTGCCCTGGCAGGGCATGTAGCACGAATGGGGTAGGCTAGGAATGCATATAGGATATTGGTGGGAACGCCAGAGGGAAAGAGACTACTGGGAAGACCAAGCTGTAGGTGGGTGGACAATATGAAAATGTATCCTAGTGAGATAGGATGGTATGGTATGGATTGGATTGATCTGGCTCGGAATATAAATTGATATAACTTCCACACGAGACCCTCCTCTTGCCTACTTTTTAAGAAAACTTTGAAAGGAGCAAATTCCTCAACAGAGGTAATTTGGTTTTTATTTTCACTCATACTTTTAGAAATGGCTCCCAGATATACAGAGTGTTTCACGACTTTAGGGCATAACTGCAGGAGGTAATTTCCTAGGTCTTTATGATCAAAAAAGTTCATATAAACATGTGTCCGATTTTGGACGGTTACGGAGTTATGACAGTTTTTTGATTCCCGTACACGCCCTCGTATGAACCGCGTCTGTCAGCTGGAAGGTCGCTATTTTTAGCCAGCTACAGATATAGCGTTCTCGTTATCACGACTCCTGAGAGCGGGGTGGGTTGGTATGTCCGGCGCGGTTCACAACCGAGCGGCAGGCTGTGTTGCGGCCGGCGGTGACATTTTCGAAAATCAGCTTCAATCACCAATCAATTCAAATTAAAGAATTTCACGAAGTTAACTTTACATTCATACTTTAAATGTCTCATGTATTATGCTGGTTTTTTAATTTTGTTCCGTTTATTGTCAGTAATCATTACATTCTATTCTGAGTTTAAAACGGTCATAACTCCGTAACCGTCCAAAATCGGACACATGTTAATATAAACTTTTTTGGCCATAGAGACTTAGGAAATCACCTCCTGCAGTTATGCCCTAAAGTCGTGAAACACCCTGCATAGGAACTCTGGAGAAGCCTCTCCCCTGTGTTTATACATACATATTGTATATTGTATATGTAGTATGAACTTGATTTTTCGTAGCCTGTATCGAACGAAATCTCTGGATTGCCTGCAGTCCGCCGAGGATTCGAAGCAGATACCTACCGAATACATGGCATGAACTGAGTACCGCTGAATACTATGTACTTCATGGCGTCGAATGTGAGACATTAAGAAGACGAAGGCTGCGCCATTGCTCAAGCGGTTAGTCGCTGGCTTCCCACNCCCCCCCCCCCCCCCCAATAAGCAAATTAAAAAAAAAAGACGAAGAACGAATGGCGGAGGGAGAAAGAAAGAGAAAGTAAAGGGACAAGAGAGGATCAGCGTAAGCAACGGTGGGTACTTGAAGTGCATTCGTTTGGGTCAGTCCATCAAACAGAGGTAAACACGTTGGTAGTTAAACGTGACATGCATTTCTTGTTGGGAGATTTCCTTGGACTTGTTTCTCACGTTCCAGCTCCCTGCGACAATTCTGACTTGCAGGATTTTGTGCGTCTCACAGCGCTGCCGCATGTTATTTGATCTGAAGAAACGTACAGACTAGCGATAACCCCACTCAAGGCTTGCAGCAGTGCTGGCTAGCCTGGGTAGAACGAAAGGGTGGAGGGGGGTTGTACATCTGCGTCTGAGCTCGTCTTTCGCTTGCTGTGCTTAGTTCGCCGTCACTTGATCTGTTTCTATGCAAAAGTCTAGTGGCAGCTGCCCCTTTTTAGCCTACTTTCCTTATTTTTAAAAAATGAAAGTAGGCATATGCAGTCTCCATGCTGTCTGTGTATCTTCCCCGCCCCCATCAGCTTCTGGACGGCTGAACCAATGTTTATGAAACCTGGTGTGTATATCATGACACCTGAGCTCATTTCAGGGGCGTACATCATAATTCCTTCCCACCAGTCTCTGTGTCTACATGTGTGGCCCTCCTATCGTGTCTAGTGTTATTTTATTTCATTTGTTTGTGATTTGTTAAATGAAGCCACGAGTAGCTCAAATTGCTTGAACGATAGAGATTCGTGATCTGAAAAATATGACAGGTTCAAAACCGGCATCATCATGGAGTCGCTGAGGAAATCCAAGAAATTTTTCATTCAGGATAGGCAATGCTCCGGCCCCAATTCGAACCGAGCACCCCCCGAATACAAATCGGAAGCGTTACCGACTGAGCCACCTTGCTCGAGTCCTCACTTCTTCAACTAGATCAGCGCTAGTAAAATAAATACTTACCTAATGAAGTTTCGTATTCATTATAAGAGCATAAAGCTATTAAAATATTATAAACTTATATATATATTACTAAACCGGTCACGGTAGCCGTGCGGTCTAAGGCGTGCACTGTCTTCGCTCGCTTGGAAGCCGAGATCTNTATAAGAGCATAAAGCTATTAAGATATTATAAACTAATATATATTACTAGTGCATCCCTGAATATTCGCAAACTACAAATCAATGCATAGAAGCGTATAGAGCACGTAAAGGAAAAACTCCATTTATTCTCCATTACAACACATATATTGAGGGCGAGTGTCCAGCTTCAGGCACCGGTCCTTCATCTCCAAAGAAATATATGAGTGTCTGTTCATTTCATTGCTTTATGACGCTGTGGTCTACTTACTTGTCATCTTCATATGTTTTACACTATGTTTTGGCAGGTTGATTGAGAATGATATGTATCAGAGTATGTCATATGGTCGTGGCCTACTTAAGGCGTTCGGGTCGAGCGACTAAGGAACACTACTCAGTCAGCATAGCCGAGACTAGAGCTCGTGACCCCACGGATAGGAAACAAGCCTAAACCACTACACCCGGTACCCACTCGACAACAGCCGGACACAGTGAACAGAGACACACATTGTCCACAACAGGGCTTGCACAGCGGCAGTCCTACCGGCTATTATGGAATGTTCCGTCTGTAGACCAGAAAATGGACAGAGTTTTCTAGTTTGAACTTAGGCAAGAAGATAGTGATAGGATTTGTTTCGTCATTTTCCTCAGTTCTCTCGGGCAGACTTAGGAGTTATAACCTAAAATGGGCCACTCCCACTTCCACATGTTGTCAATTAGCCGGTGACAATCCCATCAACAATCTAACCTAGACGACATACGCGGTTAGAAAAGCGTCGTTAAATAACTATGGCATGATTCGTGACATCAAGTTCCCAGCAGGGAGCGAGGGGCGTGTGCTAATTATCGGGAGGTGCAGCTGGACCCCAAATCGGGGAGCAGACTTCTACGTGCCCATTAGATTAGCGGCCCATTTGACACTGTGACAAGCACCTGAAGCGAAGTACAGTAAGAGTTTAATTCATTCTGGTGGAAGGGCTCAACGTTTTAACAACCATGCCTTTAAGAACCAGATTAATACTTCTCCAATCCACCTCTAGATCTTCTTACTTTCCATTACGTTTTCCTACAAAACTCTGTACCTCTAATGTCTTCCATCCAAGCTACATGCCCAGTCCATCATAATGTATAAAAACTACACAACCTATAATATTTTTCAATTGTCTCGTGTTTTAACTCTTCTAAGAGCAACGTATTTTCCTGAACACGATGTTTTCAAACACTTATAATTAATTCTCTTCCCTTGAAGCAGAAGCCACGTTTTAAAGCCATACAGAGCAGTTGGTGAAGTTATCGTTTTATATTTTCTGATTGTTATCATTTTCGAATATTTGCGTGATTAAGAACAATTTAACTAGGCGTTTATGATTTATTAAAAACCCAGGAAATCAACGCCGATCACGGCGGCAGCGCGGTCTAAGGCATGACCTGTCTTCGCCTGCTCAAACACTGGGATCGTGGGTTCGAATCCCGCTCGAGGTACGGATATTTGTCTACGTTTATTCTGTGTTTATGTCGTCCTCTGCAGGTAGGGGCCTTGTGACAGGCTGATCCCCCGTCCAAGGAGTCCTACCGACTGTCTAAATATTGAGAAACTGAAGTGAAAAAACGCCTTTCACGAATGCCTTATGCTTCAGAGGGTACAACAGGAATATGAATGAATCAATGAGGAAAGCAATAACTCTTCAGCTGTCTATTTTAATATTATCTTCAGGGTCTCCCTATTACCCTTTCTTCCATGATGAATTTGACCCATAATTTTGTATACATTAATTTACTTTTCATGAGTGCTACGTGCTAACTGTTTAATTGCGTTGTTTTAACAATGTCAGCTCTGATGAGCTGTCAGTAACATGACAGGCCATGGGACTAGAAACCCGGGGTTCGATCACCAACAAAACAAGCATTTTCTCTTTGAATTCACTTCAATAAACCTGTCGGATAATGGGGGACACAAAATGGATATTGTTAAGGTCCTTTCTTACAGGGGCTTGTCACTGTCCTTCATGTACTTCGAGAATGACCCCCACGCCACTATACACGTCCAGAGCCAACAACTTAGGACGCGGAAGTAAATTTATCGTTATTTTCATATTTAACACTCAGCTTGAGAACCTAATGAAAGAATCGTCAAATGATAACATGTCATTAAACTTATTCATTTATCTCTCCCGCGTCGAAAATTCCCTCGCAATTTTGTTTCCAAACACCTGTGCTCTTCACTGGGCGGGAGAAACTAGATTGTGTAACCGAGCTGTGATTGGACGGTGCTATCATTCTATATTTATTTAATTTTAAAATCCGAAACAAACGAGGCTTCGCCAAAAATTTAGAGGAGACTTTATGCGTAATATTATTTTATTCGCTCTCGGAATGTAATTTGTGAAATATTTAACACGATAGGAGTGAAATCTTGAACCCCCCTCCCTTATTATGACGTGTCCTTCGCACAGGTCAGAGAGCCCTTGCGTGTGAGGGAGGTAGGATGTGATAAGCGTGTGCTCCGATCCTGCAGCTTCGCTTGCATATTTTGTGTAGCTAGGACAGCGTGAATTCCCGTAAGTTGTGTTAATTACATGGTTTGCAAGTATTTGTGGCTTTGTATCAATTGAGTTGAGCTAAATGCGTTATAATATCATTCAGAAACCACTTTGCATTAGTTGGTGAACAGCAAGTGCGTACTTCACGAAGTAGGCTGTTTGTAATAGCAGGGAAGTGAGAATTACACATTTTGCAAGAGTTTCATATATTTTTGCCTTATAATTTCGATTTAAGTCGCATATATCATGACTGCTAAATGTGTAATTACTATTTGCGTAAGTTAATTAGTGGGAAGAACTTGCAAATTTGGCGGTAATTTTGGCGGTTTTTTGAAGAGACAAAAACGTAAATATTTGCGGTATTCTAAAAGGCGCAATTTATTTAGAAGTTCAGAAGCATTCGTTTGCAAAATTTCAGAGTCATAACGAATCCACTGCTTTCTAGGAACTATATAATTTGTAATTTACCTGTTCACATACTCGTATTAAGATGCAGTGTTTACTTCATTTGCTTGTAGCCATATTGGATTTCCGGGGCTTTAGGCGCCATGAGGAACTTTCTAGAATAAATATAAATTACAAGCTTAATATTATGAATTAATAATTACGATGCTTTGTAAAGTTCATAGTAATTTATTTTCTACATTTTAACGTCAGAATTTCAGATAAAAGTTTGCTTTGCTTCTGGGTAGCAATACTGTATAATAATATTTACGAAATATTTAATTAAATTAGAGCCTTTGGCGGCGGCCGGATGTAGCCATTTTTATATCATATTTTGTCATTGAAGGCCATACACTTGTATTGCCTCCATTTTAACATTAACGACGTAAAAGTCCCAAGGCCAAGCTATACAGTTTAAATTAGTTTATAGGAGCAGTAAATTGTTACCAAAATACCAGTTACGGAATACAATTTTGTGTTCTAAAGTGACAGTAAAGCTTCAACTGTCAGTACTGTGATGCAGCTATTTTTCGCATGCAACATTTCGACATTGCATCATATGTAGTAGGCCTATGAGTCTTAATGAGATTATTTCTACTTAATTACAATTATTATTTATAAGTAACATCAGTGGAGCTCAAAAGGACTTTATAAATCTTAGAACGGTTAGTTTTATTATATAAACAATCTACACCCAAATGCTACTGTCAGTGCTCTTCTTAATGAGGACATTTATAATTATTCTTTAATTACAGTTATTATTTTTTAGTAACATAAGTGGAGTTACAAAGAACAGCAGAAACCTTAGAAAGGTTAGTTTTATTCTATAACTGTTATATGAACAAGCTGATAGAGAAGTACTACAGTCAGTATCCCTTTAATGAAGTTATTTATAATTACTCTTTAACTGTAATTATTTATATGTAACAAATGAAACTCGAAAGAGTTTGAGAATTCTTAGGAAGGTTAGTTTATAAAAATGATTATGTAAATAATCTGACACTGAGGTACTACATTCAGTACCCTTCTGAGATTATGTGTAATCCTTCCCCATCCACTGAAGTCATCAAAAACATCTCCTCTCACTGTATCGTCACTGCTCTTCCCAGAAGGTGGCCTGTTACGGGCACTGCAAGAGAGAATGTTGCAGTTCTGCATAAGGGCTTTGTTCCTTCAGGCTCATATTTCAGAGTCCAGTTCAGTCTTATCAGTGGGCCTGCTTCCAGCGCCATCCTCACTGCTTAGCCCGCAGTTCTAATGTTGTCTTGGGCATGTTATTGCTAACTGTATCTCACAACCTAACTGCAAAACTGATTACATGCAGCTGAGTTCTTCCTGAGAAGCCAGTAGTTGCTCAGCCCCTCAAGAAGTTCCCACGATTTTATGGAGACCGCAAGGTTCATCACCGTGTTCACAAGACCCCTCCACCTTATTCTGAGCCAAAAGAATCCAGTTCACATTCTCACATCCTATTTTTGGGAACAATTTTAATACTATCTTTCCATCTACTTTTAGGTTTTCCTAGTGGTCTCTGCCCTAAAAATATTCTTGACAATTTCACCTACAATTCTACCGTTGTGTTATGTTATCGCTAATAATGTCTAGCTAACTAATTAGACAACTCCACGGATATGAGCCCTTCCTGAGAATCCAGTAGTTGCTCGGCCACTCTCAAAATTCCCACCATTCTATGCAACTCCAAGTTCATTGCTGTGTTCACAAGAGCCTGCCACTGGTCTCTATCCTGAGCGAGATGAATCCAGTCCACAAACTTACATCCTACTTCTGTGAGATCCATTTTAATATTATCTTCCCATCGATGTCTATGTTTTTGATGGTATCTAAACTTCAAGGTTTACCGTAAGAATCTGTATACAGTTCTTTTCTCTGTATTCAGATCGAAATCGTGTAACTTGGTGCCTTTCACATGAAGCACATTGCAGCACATATTGATGGGTTCCCACTTGTCTTATTCATCATTCTGTTGCCACTGCTGCATTACGCTGCCTGTACTAATTTGAATTCTCCTGAATCTTATTTAGCTTCGACTGCTCTGTTTATCACATCCAGGACATAAACAATTATAACTCAGGACGCGTACATTCAGGTGTTTCTGCCCTCCACAAGACAGCTACATACTGGCTAATATAAGAGTGTTCACTGCCCTGCGGGCCGCCCCTAATGATCGTTTACTGCCGATTGGTTTTCCCGGTAGGCAGAACCGGACTGAACTCAGCCTGATGCCCAGGAACTTATGCAGTTGATACAGTGTCGTGAGGAAACCTATCAGTGTTTAACCACTGTGACGAAAAATTCAACGAAGTGAAGTTCATACAGGTCTTGCAGTAAATCATCAGCCCCGGTGAAGCAGTCTGTTTCAGTCAGACAGCTCGGTGTAAATATTCGTCAGATCAGTTCGTGGATAGAGCCCCTTACATTTGCCATCGACAGACGGACAGGCATGATAAAAGTAAAGAAAACCTACCTTAAATACCGGTTGCGCTAAAAGTTTGTCAATTTTGAGAATATTCAGAGGAAAATGGTTTTGCGTCAATCCTTTGTCTTATTATGATTCAAGCAACATTTAAAATATTTTAACATTTCTTAGTTCCCTAAATTATATGAATGTACTACAAATGTTACGTCATGGTTTAAAGCTTTTTTAAATTATTCAAAACTGTTTAATTAGTGTGAAACGGCGTTCGTTCCTTCAGTCGGCAGTTCGGCTGTAACTAGATTCATACAGCAATACCAATGATCGTCACAAATGACGTCACACTTAGAGATAGAAATTATTTTATGGCAGGTACCACACATGAGCGTACAATTTACCAACTCTCTGACTAATGCACTAACTACTAACATTTCTTTAATATTGTAGTTGTATTCTTCTCTGCTTATGCATGGCCGGCAACCACTGTCTTATACTAAACGATTTGTACGTTCATATGTGCCCATTGCCATTTGGTGGTTTACTTCTAGAAACAAAATCTTTGGATTCCATTTTAAAATTGACAGCGCTTAATTAAACATCACATGCTCTGGATAAATTAATGCACCTGTTAATTCTCTGCCGATACAAAATCACAATTTTATTACGCCAATGTTTCATATATTGTGATACGCGGTTCGTTGCTGGTTCGGGGAGAATCACCAAAGCTCATTTGCAATCTGTCTCGGACATTCTGAAACAAGATCATTATAATTTATAATAATAATAATAATAATAATAATAATAATAATTCAATTCAATTCAATGCTTTATTATTTTACGTGCCGAGCTCAACAGCGGAGGCCAATTACAGAGTCAGCACGGAAAATATAAAACAACAAACAATAATAATAATAATAATAATACACATACTTAAATCTGATTACTAACTTGGAGTACAATAGGCCTTATGCAGATATTAGCAAGAATGTGAAAACGACTGATTTATGTCACACCTGCACATTAATTTCTAGTTACCAGTCTTAAATTGTAGCCTCTAACGTGTGCGACTTGGTTAATTGAAATTGCGTTCAACTGCATTTGTCATTTCAGTCGGTACCCGGGGCTGAACATAAGAACCAGAGCAGTTTCATGCTTACCGAAGCATTAGCAATATAAAAATGTTACGATAATAGAAAGAGAAGGTACAGATTTCTTAGGTGTGACAGGCAGACGGACAGATGAACAAGTGTCAGTGAACACGGCCCCCATCCAAGGCCCTGAGATTCTCGTGATTTTCCTCAGAATTGCCAATATGAGCTTCCTTCTTGTGTCAGTGAAAACGGCCTTTTTCTGAGGCCCTGAGATTCTCGTGATTTTCCTCAGAATTGCCAATATGAGCTTCCTTCAAATGCCAGTGAACACGGCCTCAATCTAAGGCCCTGAGATTCTCGTGATTTTCCTCGGAATTGCCAATATGAGCTTCCTTCAAATGCCAGTGAACACGGCCTCAATCTAAGGCCCTGAGATTCTCGTGATTTTCCTCGGAATTGCCAATATGAGCTTCCTTCAAATGCCAGTGAACACGGCCTCAATCTAAGGCCCTGAGATTCTCGTGATTTTCCTCGGAATTGCCAATATGAGCTTCCTTCAAATGCCAGTGAACACGGCCTCAATCTAAGGCCCTGAGATTCTCGTGATTTTCCTCGGAATTGCCAATATGAGCTTCCTTCAAATGCCAGTGAACACGGCCTCAATCTAAGGCCCTGAGATTCTCGTGATTTTCCTCGGAATTGCCAATATGAGCTTCCTTCAAATGCCAGTGAACACGGCCTCAATCTAAGGCCCTGAGATTCTCGTGATTTTCCTCGGAATTGCCAATATGAGCTTCCTTCAAATGCCAGTGAACACGGCCTCAATCTAAGGCCCTGAGATTCTCGTGATTTTCCTCGGAATTGCCAATATGAGCTTCCTTCAAATGCCAGTGAACACGGCCTCAATCTAAGGCCCTGAGATTCTCGTGATTTTCCTCGGAATTGCCAATATGAGCTTCCTTCAAATGCCAGTGAACACGGCCTCAATCTAAGGCCCTGAGATTCTCGTGATTTTCCTCGGAATTGCCAATATGAGCTTCCTTCAAATGCCAGTGAACACGGCCTCAATCTAAGGCCCTGAGATTCTCGTGATTTTCCTCGGAATTGCCAATATGAGCTTCCTTCAAATGCCAGTGAACACGGCCTCAATCTAAGGCCCTGAGATTCTCGTGATTTTCCTCGGAATTGCCAATATGAGCTTCCTTCAAATGCCAGTGAACACGGCCTCAATCTAAGGCCCTGAGATTCTCGTGATTTTCCTCGGAATTGCCAATATGAGCTTCCTTCAAATGCCAGTGAACACGGCCTCAATCTAAGGCCCTGAGATTCTCGTGATTTTCCTCGGAATTGCCAATATGAGCTTCCTTCAAATGCCAGTGAACACGGCCTCAATCTAAGGCCCTGAGATTCTCGTGATTTTCCTCGGAATTGCCAATATGAGCTTCCTTCAAATGCCAGTGAACACGGCCTCAATCTAAGGCCCTGAGATTCTCGTGATTTTCCTCGGAATTGCCAATATGAGCTTCCTTCAAATGCCAGTGAACACGGCCTCAATCTAAGGCCCTGAGATTCTCGTGATTTTCCTCGGAATTGCCAATATGAGCTTCCTTCAAATGCCAGTGAACACGGCCTCAATCTAAGGCCCTGAGATTCTCGTGATTTTCCTCGGAATTGCCAATATGAGCTTCCTTCAAATGCCAGTGAACACGGCCTCAATCTAAGGCCCTGAGATTCTCGTGATTTTCCTCGGAATTGCCAATATGAGCTTCCTTCAAATGCCAGTGAACACGGCCTCAATCTAAGGCCCTGAGATTCTCGTGATTTTCCTCGGAATTGCCAATATGAGCTTCCTTCAAATGCCAGTGAACACGGCCTCAATCTAAGGCCCTGAGATTCTCGTGATTTTCCTCGGAATTGCCAATATGAGCTTCCTTCAAATGCCAGTGAACACGGCCTCAATCTAAGGCCCTGAGATTCTCGTGATTTTCCTCGGAATTGCCAATATGAGCTTCCTTCAAATGCCAGTGAACACGGCCTCAATCTAAGGCCCTGAGATTCTCGTGATTTTCCTCGGAATTGCCAATATGAGCTTCCTTCAAATGCCAGTGAACACGGCCTCAATCTAAGGCCCTGAGATTCTCGTGATTTTCCTCGGAATTGCCAATATGAGCTTCCTTCAAATGCCAGTGAACACGGCCTCAATCTAAGGCCCTGAGATTCTCGTGATTTTCCTCAGTATTGCCAATATGAGATTTCTTCATTTGTCAGTGAACACGGCCTCAATCTAAGGCCATGAGATTCTCGTAATTTTCCTTAGAATTACCATTATGAACTTTCTTCATATGCCAGTGAACCCGGCCTCCATCTAAGGCCCTGAGATTCTCGTTAATTTTCCTCCTGAATGGTGTCCAATATAAAATTTCTTTTAATGTCAGCTGTAAAATAAGTTCATTTAGGTCACAACTTTGCATCGATAGGCCTTTATGTTTCCAGATACCTATTTTTTTTATTGCTAGTGAGGTGGGGCTAAGACCCTTGTACTGCGGCCACTTCTGGCATATTGTACCAACCCCAGATGATAGGTAGGGTGATTGTGGAGCAATTGGTGGAATGAAGATTGGCAGGGGAAACCGAAGTACTCGGCGAAAACCTGCCCCATCGCCACTTTGTCCACCACAAATCCCACTTGACCAGACCCGGTCCCGGATATCTAGCTCTAGATATTTATTCTAGTGACAGGAAATGTGAATGGTATACTTTCACATAACAATATTTTACTCTGTTGTGTTATGTTTAAGTTAAATTACTATGAAGATTTGTTGGGTACTGAACATGCGCAGTGATTCACCTAACAACATTCCGACATGACCCCAAAAGTCTAGAGCACCATCAGAAAATAAAGCTCCATCTTCAGTTTCGGATACCAAACCTGTCATTCTTAAGGCATACATGACAGAAATCTATCTGAACACATTTACGTGCGTTACCTGATATCTAACGAGATAATGGTCTCTAGCCATGTTCAGAATAATCAGGCAAACTGTGTTTGTGGTATTCAGGTCGGCAGTGTATGGTTCGCGAGTGTTATTTCGTGTGACATCATATTCGCCGTGTGTTTATGTGAGTGAATACAGATATTTTGTGCGTGTGTGATTACAACGGCTCTCTGAGTGTTTGTGATAGTGTTGTGATACTTCCAATGGAGACAGCGTCCACCGGGTGCAGACTTGGAACCAGGAACCACGCAAGGCAGGAGGAGCAACGCTCAAACCGTAAAGTTGAAACCAAAACAGTGCCGTTTCGGAACCTTTAGCGATTGAGGGCCCATCCACAGGAGGATGGGGATGGGTACTCGCAGTAAATAAAGGTACCATTGCACACACGGTCTTATCGTGGTCCAGTCCGGCCCCAGGCTGGTCACGATAACATATTGCCGTGCCAAGTGTACTCTGGATTCGCTGCGGTAGCCGCCATGACTCAGGGCTTAGGTTAAGGTCGAGTTGGACACCCTGTGGATATTATATATATATTTTTATTTTAGTTTGTAAGTTAGTTTGTCCTCCCGCCCTCCCCGTTAGGTGCCCCTGATAGGATTTCTGGTTAGGCTGCGTGAAGTTAGGCTTCGTGTCTTTTTAGGAGGGTTTAGTTTTAAGTATTTCTGTGTGTCTTTTTTTTTATGCCACAGGGTGCAACTCGACAGGGTTCGGTCGGCACATCAATGAAATCAGTGCGAGAGAGAGAGGGATAAAAAGAACTTTGACAATCTCTCTCTGTGAATAACTCGCATTGGAGGGACAAAGATCCAATAAAGCAAAACTTCATTTTGCTTTCATCCCTCTTTCAATTCAATGTTGAAAGATAAGGAACTGGATCTGTATATACCAGGTATAAATAAAACTGATATTAAAATTTATTATGACACATTATGTTTCTTTGTGTGTATTGTGCTGCATATTCAAACTGATGACGTGTTATATTTGTGTGTATTGTGCTGCATATTCAATTTGATGTTTGTTTGTGTGTATTATGCTGTGTATTCAATTTATAAAATGTTAAAATGAGGAAAAGCATAAGGTGAGTCAATAAAATGTGCTCCAGCTTCTGCGTTAAAGAAGACATCGATTGTCATCATGAAGAATTAATTGCACAAGGTAAGTCAAAATTGCTGCAGCTTCAGCAACGGAGAAGACAACGTTTGTCAACACAATGAAACGCAGCAGGTAAGACGATAATGTAAGGGTGTTACATTGTTATTTCTCGAGAAGCACACCTGAATTTGGGACGATTATATTTCACGTGTCAGTAAAAGTCGCCGATTGTTGTCGGAGTTTGGATTTTACGCGACAACTTAACTGCCGCAAAAAGAAACTGCTCTTTGGAAAAAGAATATGTTCTATTCGGTTTAAATTGAGTATATTAAGGTTGGATAATTTTGTAAATAGCCGCTAGGCTATGCGACACAAGATAAAATTTCATTTTACGATGACGAATTCTTACCATGCGCCAGAACGTCTCGCATTTTACCGTGTTCCTGTGTTTCGTTTCGTCTTGAAAGGAGCCTCTTTCTAACGCGATAAATGTGAGTTAGGCCGTGGCATAGCTCAAGCGATTAGTCGCTGGCTTCCCACCGCGGCGGCCCGGGTTCGATCCCGGGTGTGGGCAAGTGGGATTTGTGGTGGACAAAGTGGCGCTGGGGCAGGTTTTCTCCAAGTACTTCGGTTTCCCCTGCCAATCTTCATTCCACCAAATTCTCCATCATCATAATCACCCGGGGCAGGCTACAATAGGCCAATCAGAGGCCGGGGTGCTGAGTGGACCCAGTTGGACTCCACCCCCCACTAAGCGAATAAAAAAAATAAGAATGTGAGTTAATTTTTCGAGAGAATCCGTCTACTTTTTTTTCGGCGAGTGCTCAAGACTTGAATGAAAACGGGAAGGTTTCCTTCTTTATGTAGTTTGTTTTATTTCTGCACCAAACGGCGTATATTTATCTTTCAATTTAATCGTGCTTTCCATTTTAACGGGGACAACTGCAGTGAACAAATGGTACACTCAGTTGTACGCTTCCACGATCGAAGATATTAAAACGTTCAGCATTTTGTGTGAAGAATTTTATATTTAAAAGAAGACGTGTTACAGAAGAGATGGCAAGAGTACCAACAGCAGAGGTAAGCTTGTGTGTTCATTCTGTTAATACAAATTCTGTTTGCTGGTGTTCATACTGAATTTCTTTTTGTTTGTTTCTTTTGTTTCAGGTCCCCGCTCATATCCTGTGCCTCACCGTGGCGAGCGGGTGAAACAAAGAACGGTGCATCTCCGAAACTGAAAACATTGTTACAATTATTCGCTATCTTCCTTCACAATTCCTACATGCCTGTTAGTTTCTTCGTGTCTGTCTGCCGGTCTTTTTATTTTCATTGTGTTGACTTTTAAACATTTGGCAACTTAAATCATTTTTAGGTACGCAACTACCAGTTTATACTTAGCTCAGTTCAATTCAGTATGAACGTAAATACATTATACGTACATATACAGCGTGTCCCAGATTAATGTACCGGCACGTCTTCTGTCTGGGCACTAAGGGCCGACATTTTGAATATCTCCAATAAAAACAGCCTGGTGGCATTTCCGCTTGTTATTATCGTTTCTTGGTATTCATTTGGGCGAAACAGTCGTTTTTTGGGCCGTAGCTTAGCCCAGACGGTTCTGCCAGATTGCATCCTGTTATCGTTCCTTTGCATTTCGCAAAATTTTTTGCATAGCAGAATTGCCATATATAGTGACTGGATAAAAATTTTTATCAGGTCAACCTTAAACAAGTTATTTTGCTTATGCGTGACGTCAGTCTGCTGTAAATATAACGCCCCTCCAAAAGATTTTCCAAGGGGAGGGGCAGGCAAAATATTTGATCACAAGCACGTTTAAACCGTTTAAGAATATTCTGATAACTTAAAAGAAGTTGGTATACTGGCAATTTACCTTTTTATTCAGTCTTGATTATTTAAAAAAATCATCCTGGGGGGGCTGCAAGTGCTTAGTTTTTCTCCCCTCTGTTAGCGTAAATGGCTGTAAATTGACCAGATTATCAAGTTCAGGCCGATAACAGGACTTGGGACAAGAATTTTGATGATGCCTACGTAAATACCCATTATCGTTTTAATGCTAAGTGATTTTCTTGAAATGGCGTGTTACTTGCAAACGTTACATAACACATTGCTTGTATAGTTCATTCATCCTTGTGACCTTTATGCAGTAACTCATTTTCTCATCTGAGTACTTTATGTAAATATTGCAAATATGTTCAAGTGTATCAGTAATGAGGGGCTTGAAATCAACTTACGTGGACGGAACCATACACAGTCACGCTAATGTAATATATGAACACGGATAAAATGTCATCAGAATCTGTCAGAGAACCGCAGTTACACGTAAATGCTGATGTAGGCAGTAACACGTCCCCTAAAAATGAAGAAACTAGACCAGAATAAAACAAAAAATTGATAAAATTTTGTATTGGTTTGTGAAACGCAGTTTGGTTAACACAGGCAAGGCAGTGTGATATTGCAGACAGACGGATGGACATGATGAAACTAATAGGTAAAGTGAACGCTCCAAAGGTGTATGATTATCATTCAATGCTTATTACACTACATTCTGTGGTATATATAAAGGGTGTCAAATGTTAATTTCCGTCGGTGTCCGTTTGCAAAATGTTATAGCGAATGTCCAAAATGTGCTGAAACAAAGAATACTGTAACAGTGCAGACCACTGACGTGAAATCATATGCTTCGTCTGAAGTCAGTTTTTTCAGACCACATAGCTAATAATTTGAAACAATGGGAAATGCATCGTTCTTTGGCTAAACAGGATAAAAGCTAACTTTAATTGGTTCCTGGTAAATATATTCTTAGTGCCTGGCCATCACTATTGAGTATTCAGTTGTTCAAGAAGTTCTCTCTTTGTAGAACCTGAAAGATCCTCATTCATCACCAACTCCCTCCTTTACATTCTATAACAAGTCCAGGAATATTAAAATAATTCTTGCATGAAACATGTCACATGTGCAGCGATGGTGACTCAATGGCCTTCCACTTACATGACAGGCCCACTTCATAACATTCCGTGCTATGGTGAAGCCAGATTGTTAATATAAACACAGATTTGGGTAGAAAAGGTAAACTTATCCCTGTGCTTAAGTAATTAAGCACTACGCAATGAAGATGTATGGGAGAGTGGATGTATGGATCCACGTTTTCTTGACCTTGGCACTAGTTGGAGATGAGTGGTCAGGTTCATGCCTTGGCCACTTTACCCCCGGGGAAAGAGACCCGGTACCCACTGGATTGGAGGCTGGGTTGACCCAGAGCCGGTTTGGATGACACAGAGAAGTTAAAAGTCTTCCCCCACCGGGACTCAAACTCCGATTCCTTGGTTGTTCAGCCCTTAGCCAGTTGCTATACCGGCTGCGCTATCCTGGCTCTATACACAGAATTGGGTTCCATTTTCAAATTATAACNCCACCGCCGCCGCCGCCACCACCACCACCACCACCACCACCGTTGCCTTAGAGAGGCAGGATGCCTCCGTCGGTATAGTGACAGGCTACTGGCTGGATGACCACTGCTTAATTCACAGCAGAGACAACATTTTTCTCTACTCCAGTGCCCAGACTGACCCTGGGGTCCACCCAGCCTCCTATCCAGTTGGGACCAGGGGCTCTTTCTCAGGGGTAAAGCAGCTGGGGCATGGAGATGACCACTTGCTTCCACTAAGTGACAAAGTCATATATTTCCATGACACAGTGCTTAATCAGTTAAGCAGAGGGACAACTTTACCTTTACTTTACACATGATTGTACTGGTTTGAAAACACTCCAAACATTTAATTACCTTTAAAGTACCTCGTGTCTCTTCTGCTGTCACTGATTCCACTAAACGGTGGGTTTATTGAGGAAACGCCTCCAACTGTGTTTGCCTACCCACAGTTCTTATCCTTGCACCTCTGTCCATACTGTTCCTCTATTTGTAATATTATCAGCCACTTGGGTAAGCCACCTCAGTCTGGTCTCCTGAGACTGTAGTCTGGTTTCCATTAAGCGGTGAGCTGATGCATGAGAAACCTGCAAATGTACCTGCACGCCCACAGGTTTTCATCTTGAGCCCACAAGTTTCTCCTACTTGTTATATCATCCATCACTCATATGGGTAAGCCATCTTGATTTTTGTTGTCCTTTATATCTTTTGCCTTTTAACATATAATTCCAAATCCCTACCATGCCGTCTGATTACATCCACTGGTTCAATATGGCCAATCACTGTAAGCTTTTCATCCATGAAATGTCAATTTCTATCCTTGTGTTTCTGCAGAGCTTTCTCTACAACTTCTTTGTTTACAAATTGAACATACCCTCTCCAGCAAACCTCTTCCTTTGTATTCAGGCGGTAGGGAAGACCTGTTGTGTACTATCTCCAGCCCTACCCAACCAATTCAAATTTGCTGGAGCAATTGTTGCATTTATAAATCATTTGCCGCAGATGAGGCACAGTGAAACAAGACAAACTGAATCACCAGTCCATGTAAAGCCCACTGATAAACAGCTTTCATTCTGCAGACAGACAATTTATGTGTGTGTTGTTACATTTATGCAGTGAAATTTGTTAGAGGTTTATGATATTTCATTACTATCCCCGGCAAAATTGTTTATATGCCTGGGACTTAAGTCCCCCTCTTTAATCACATGGCCTCCTCTTCAAAAATCGTCACATAGACCATCAGACATTTGTGTAAAACACGAGGGTTAATAAAATGTGAAATAGAATGGCATAATAGATAACTAAACTAGAAAATCGCAAAAATTTATGAGAACTTCGCACAAACCAACCTACAAATTCGACCTTATACAATGTTTATAACAAGCAGGTCCAATATTCCTCTGTGACAGTGTTTTTAACCACCAAATGCCTGTCCCCCATTCATGCCTGTCTTCATTCACTGCAGCCTCTGATACAAGTTAACAAAAAAGAATGAATATGACTACAGTGAACTGTTTCTTTCAATTTTGGCGTAGTTATTTCCATTTAATTTAAATATTAATTGGTCTTATGAAGATTATTGAAATGGTCAAGTAACTTGTTTAAATGCTGAAAAACCATAGAAAACTTTAATGATTAAAAAAGGCAATAAGCAAATATTATTTTTGATATAACTTGTAACTCCAAATACAGGAAATAGATAGCTTTAGTTGTCTTTATTAATATAAACACACATAAGCATGAATGTGAAAACTATATATATTTTTTTCCCTTATGGTTTCTTGCTCAACCCTAGGGTTCCAGGGAACCCCCACTTGAGAAAGACTGCTTTAACAGAAGGCTGTTAGAATCAAGGCAGGTAGGTGCAAAGAACAGATAACCAGTTAAGAGGCTTGATAGACTATTTCTACCTATGGAGTGTTTATTGGTTCTAAGAACATTTCCAGTCAACAACTTAGAAGTGTTTCATAAATATTCAGAATTCCATGCAGTCAATACAAGATACAAGTGTGAACCAGTTGGAGATATTACAGTCTACCATGAGGTAGTGTAGCCTGCTGGACGAAAACTTTATACCCCACCTAGCCCCACAGTAAGCAATTCAAAATATCACTAAAGACAGTTTTGTGATTCAGAAATTCTGCCTTGCAATAATATATTTAAGCATCCTGTTGCATTACTATAACTTTTACACAGAATATTAATAATACAGTTCCATCAATAATGCAACTATTTTATTCTTTCCCTTTTACCACGTATTTGGGCCTCAGCCCGCCATCATCAGGTATCTTAATTTACCAAAACTGTTATACTATACTGAATATCACTCATTCACTTCACATGTAACTGCAGTATTCTGTGATATTAATGTTGTAGTCACAATCTAGCTAACACTAATTGACTTACCATATGCTGTAATATACTATTTATTAGAATTCATTACAAATCATTGTTGCGGCGTGACGGGGGGCGTGGAGGTACCTCCACCGCTTCCACCACTGTACCTCTCTCTCTCTAGCTCCCGCTACATTTATCTCCTGCCGGGATGACGGAGGACGAGGAAAGATCCCTCTCCGTCACCCTAATTAGTAGGCTGCCACCATCTTGTTAATTCAAGAAATCTCGTACTTCTCTTAGCTTGCATTACTGTCTGGGGTAACCGTAAATCGCCGAAGCTTTGGGACGTCCTGGAGTCGGAGGAAGAGGATAACACTCGTGGATATGTGAGGTTGAATGAAACTCGTCACATTCCTAGCCTATTCTATTTACCTACGTCTTTAAATACACTATATACACCGTGCCGACGTTTGTCGGTTCGACTTACATTAAAATAATCTTGCAGTGTCTCATCATGTCCACCGCCTATCACCCTACTGTCGGTATTCTATGCTTGGAATCACTGAATGACCTAACCCATCTGGTTAGCCTATCTCTCCCGGGTTACACTTTACACTTTACACTTTGCACTTCATGATCATGGCTATATGAAATGGTTCCACTTACTTGAGCTGAAGATGAGAAGGCTTGTCATCACGACCCAGCGTCCACTCATGGCCACAATTGAGGTACTAATGTAATAATGACATTAATAAAAATAGATCCGACTAGAATCGAATCGAATAGCCAAAAAAAGCTAAGAAGCTAAAAAGCTAAAAAGAGCCCCTAAAATGGGTCGTCTCGGGTTTTTATAACCTCTGCTATGCTGACTCGTTGTCTTCCGGGTATAGGGGTCCTCCTACCCTGACGTGATTTTGGGTCGGTGTAGCTTGTTTATTGGTTGTTAATCGAGAAGGGGTTGACTCTTTTGGTAAGCCGCCTCCTCCTACTCAGCATTTTTCGTCTGCCTTAGTGCTTATGACACATTTCATATAGCCCTTCCGTATTGTCAGCGGTTCCCGCTGTCGTGTTAACATTCTGATTAGTCAGGAATTTCTTTTACTTCCTTGTAAACCCAGCTCTCCGGTTCATGTCCTTATTACTATTCAGTTTAGTTTAGTTTTTTGTGTTTTTTTTTCCATCTTACATCTAATTGTAGTGATTCCAAATTTACCCAAAACTACTTCTACATGTGCGTAACCCTTTGCTGCATAACAATCATTAAAATTTAAAATGTATGTTTTTTCTTAAAATTTGGTAAAATTCTTTTTACACCTCACTAGGGTGTTGTCCAATTGTCTGGACAATATATTTCAATCCTTTCCTAGGATGTTTATAGTGTAGCAGTGGCCTGTTGTTTTCTATATGTAAGACTATTGTTGTTGTTACTTTTTGCCCCTTGTCTGTACGTCGTTCTCTCCACCAGCATATGATGTTTTCCTCTCTTGTAGTAGATGTTGTGAGATGTAAAAAGAATTTTACAAAATTTTAAGAAGAAAGAAACAAATTTTAAATTCTAATGAATTTTTAATGAATTTTAATAGAAAGTAAATTATGGCATGTGGTAATTCAACTAATGTTGGCTAGATTGTGACTACAACATTAATATCATGGAATATTGCAGTTACATGCGAAGTTAATGAGCGATATTCAATGCAGCATAACAGTTTTGGCAAATTGAGATACCTGATGAAGACTGATTGGGGCCAAAACATGTTGAAAAAGGGAAAATGAAAGGGAAAGAATAAACTAGTTGCATTGTTGATGTACCTGTATTATTAATATTGTGTAAAAACTTCTACCTTGCAGATTAATTCCTACTTTGAGTAAGTACAACTTCACCAGTCATTGGTCAGATCACCACATAGTCAACATGCTTCACCCACACAGTGATTCAACTATTATAGCAAAATGCTAAAATACATTTTCTAATAAGTGTTTGACTGAAGGTAAACATGTGTCTGATTGTAACAAATTTCTGTACCATGTGGACTTTATCCAAGTGTGTTTTTGCCCATGCTGCTAAGAAATGTTAGGCTAACTGTAGTCATGTATCTGATTGCAGTGCATAAACTTATATATGTATGTACTTGCTGTCTCTGAATGTACAACAGAATTGCTATACCGTTACTCATAGTGTGGCTGTGTGTGATTGAATCTGTTGCCTTTCCAAATGTGCTGTGTTGTTTTCTGATATAGCCCCATACCCTTTTGTCTAGAGCTGGTGGGATACAGACATGTCATCCAGCCCATCTCATTGGCAACGGTGACTTTCAGAAACTTGAACTCAACTCATTGTGTCTTGTCTTGTCAGTTCATTGTAAACCTGATTGGCTCTGCTAGGAGATCTGATGTTTTCAAGGATCCAAGCAAAATTCACTCACATCAGCCTGTGGTAACAAGCTTCAGCTTCAGCATTAATCACGGAGAGACAGCACAATGTTACAGGGATACAGAAAAAGCATTAGAATTTAAGAGAATAGCTTCCATGCAGTAGTAAAATAACAAGTAGGGGGATATTTTTAATAGTTATGTGGGCTCATAATTGGATTGGCTCTCTTTGTATATTTATTACATTGTTTTGTGGGACTATGTATTCTAATATAACGCAGTGATTTAAGTTAGCTCTAGCTAATCGACATAACAACTCTGTGATCTACTGGACAGCGGCGAAAGTGCAAAAACTCGTTAAAACCGAGCGATCCCGAGGAATAGTAGAGAATATGAAGGCAACTAAGCCAACGATGCCGGAATTAATGACATGAAATGTAAGATCTGCGTATAGATGGCATATATTACCACTGCAACCTATATCTAAATTGATCCGTGGCAGTCGTAGCACGGATCTATAGGTAATCCTCGGTAGTTGGTATTCCATGGCGGTAGCCATTTTTATAAATGGAGGCAGATTAGGATGAGGACTTGGTCCCTTGTACTGCAGCCATTTCTGGCCTATTGTACTAGCCCCAGATGATAGGTGAGGGTGACTGTGGAGCAATTTCGTCTAAATCAAGAAACGTTTTCCTCCACTGGGATTGTCGGTTGGAATCCCACTGCAGGCATGGATGTCTGTTTGCATGTATTATGTGCTTGTGTTGTGTGTACAGGTAGCAGCCTTCTGACCCTTCCGACCGGCTGATCGGCTGTCCAAGGAGGCCTACCGACCGCTAAGATACTGAAAAAGCGGCCAATGTCCGCAAGGGCTTTACAGCCATAGATAGATAGGAGGACTGGAGAGGAAGTTTTTGATTTAATTAAACCAAATTTCATAAATTTGTGGCGTACGGAATTTCAGTATTAAGTTTTCAAAACGTGTCGACGTAAGATTTTGCAGTAAGTGGACAATTATGGTATGTAGCAGCATGTGTAATGTTCATCATATATGTTCCTGTAGTTTGAAGCTGGCAGTATGTAGAGTATTCGCATTTGTGGGCTGTTTCCGTCCTGAGATTACAGGATGAGGTAAGGAATCCTAGCTGGTTGGGGCTCCTTCCCAGGCCACAGTTTAGTTATCCTGTCAGTACCAAGGAAACAATGAGTTTATCGAACGGCATGGTTTGAAGAAAGTGGGACTGCAGGCAGCGTTCAAAATACCTAGTGAAAAGATCATTTGGAAAGGCATCTGAATAACCAACCTGTAGATGGATTATAATTAATGATCGTGTAAGCGTAGTATAATTGTTACTACTTGTTTGACAGTTCTGGAGAGGTGCCTGTGGAGAGACTGTCATTGCAACTGATGTCAGAGCGAGACAAAAACGTAACAGATTCCCTGCCTTTGCTGTATGTTCTGTGATGACATCCTGTGTGAGAGGTATGTAACACATGAGATTAATCTTTACACTTCTGAGACTGAACATTTTTTATTTTCACTTTCACNAAACAGTTCCTATACAGAGCTTTGTCAACAATAAAATAGGTACAATAAAATAAGAATAGCCTACACATATAATAGATTTATCACATTTCTGCACAGTATGCTAAAATCAAGATATAAATATAATATTATCAAATATATAACATTATAAATATAAAATCAAAATAAAATTATAAAATATATTATTGTATTATATTAAAATATTCCTCTAATGAATAAAAGGATGAAAGATACAGATTTAGTAGCCATGTGTGTATTCTAGAGGCCTCAGACACATCTGATTCCAGAGATCTGCTATCCAGATGGAGGTGTTTCTTAGTTTTGCTGAGTGGCAGAATAGTTCCTCAAATTAGGCCCAACCATTTTTCAGTATTCACTGATAATCCATTGTTGAGTGAGTGCTGTAGGGTCAGTCTAGCGGAGGATAGGGTGCAAAGTGTATGAGCAGAACTAGGCAAGGGGCGTGAAACTAGGAAGTGCAGAAGGCCACACACACACATGCATGTCAGTGCCAGTCTTCTTCTGTGTTTGGGTATGGCACTCTGTTGAAATGGTAGAGAATACTGAGATTTTGCAAGACTTTGCTGTCAATTGATATCATTGCAGCAGATGAAATGTTAGGAGCAATCATTGGTGAGGAGCGTATGAGTTCAGTCGGAGAGCAACCAGCAAGTTTGTGCATCACTAAAGTTTAGTGCCTCTTGTAGTACCAAACTCAGTGTCAGGGGATCATCTTGATTTAGCACACTCATGGGTTGGTTAACACACTTCATGGTGCACTCAGATTTACAAGTAGAATTTGTAGAGCCTTATCTGTGCTGTCCATGTTGGCAGTCCTGGAATGGTGGCATTAGTGAAGGGTGGCTGTTCCCAGCAATGAATGATTTCGAGTTTCTGAGTGAGCAGGAGCCACATGGCATCTTCCTCTCTATGGATCCATGTAAGAGGCTTAATTCAGTAGTAGTTTTTTTTTCCAACCATTGAGTGCATCCTGTTGTGTACCATTTACTATTTCTTACTGAAAACCGTCACAACACAACAATCAATAATGTGCGTAAGTAGCTCTAGGAGATGCATTTTGCTACATGTTTTGGTCATGATTACCATAATAATTCAATCAATACCATATACAATCACTAAGTAATTCAATAATAGTTACCAATGGTATATTATTTCCAGGTATCAAATATTAAATAATAACATACAACATAACAATAGGCCTCCAAACACCACATCAGCCATTGTGTATGTAATACATCCGTATAAGCGTTACATATATTACGTTTACAACTGCCAACTTCCAAATACCATAACATATACAACTTTTAACTATACTTTTGACTATGTAACTTGTTATATAAGACTTCAACTTTTATTGTAATTTATATTTTATGAATTTGATTTGTTTCATTCTGGTCCGTCACACTAACAATTACAAAGACAAAAACAACACCGTCCAGCGTGACTATTTAAGTTTTATCACTTGAAAACTCATCACCCTTTCATGTTTCGATCCCTACAGATCATCCTCAGAGGTCATTAATACTTTTTCCGGAAACTACGATTACACTAGGTGTTAAATTATATACATACGCGTATAATGTCTGAAATACACAATGTACACAGTGTTCAACTTTTCACAGTCACAGCAGCCTTCCTGGTATTACATTTTTTTTTT
>NW_019722425.1:0-19680 GCF_002891405.2 Cryptotermes secundus | reverse complement strand
AACAACAAAATTTATAAAAACTTAAAAAAAAAAAAATTTAATACCAGGAAGGCTGCTGTGACTGAAAAGTTTAACATTATGTACGTTGTGTATTTCAGACATTATACATGTATGTATATAATTTAACACCTACTGTAATGGTAGTTTCCGGAAAAAGTATTGATGACCTCTGAGGATGATCCGTAGGGATCGAGACATGTAAGGGTGATGAGTTTTCAAGTGATAAAACTTAAATAGTCACACTGGATGGTGTTGTTTTTGTCTTTGTCATATTTTATATTCACTCATATCATTTTATACCATTGTATACACTTGGAAGTTTAGCACTGTATCCTATATTTGATATGCAATTCAATAACGAAAAGTTTAATATATTTGCCTGATGATGGCCTTTTGAAGGCCGTAACATGTAGCAAAAGTATCTCCTAGAGCTACTTACACATATTATTGATTGTTGTGTTGTGCCGGTTTTCAGTAAGAAATAGTACATGGTTTGTTAATGTTTTGCCTGATGATGGCTTCATGAGCTGAAGCATGCTGTGACATTGTACGAACAGTAAACTGTGTTATGCACAGTGAAATGCCAGTGAATTGTTTGGTAAACTCTTGTGTTTTAAAGGAAAAACAAAACTCATATGTAGCATCTTCCTCTGTCTTCCACTCTTCAGCTGTCTAGCTCATGCAGGGACCCTCCTATACTGAAAGGTGTGTGTGTTCAGATGCCAGACATACGTACCAGTTTTTGTTAGAATATACAGTGCCCCATTTAGGCAGGTCACGTTCCCTGAGTGTTTCTGAACAATTTCATTAGTAGACATGCCCCTGCTCAGTGGTAACTTAATCTTGGCCTCAGACTAATGTGTTGTATAGTGTCTTGGGGTTTGCAGCCCAGTGGAGCTCATTAATATCACCCAATTCCATCTTCCTGTGTACCTGTCAGATAGACTGCACTAGTGATACGTACGACACACAAAAACTACGACAGCCGCAATAGAGTGCAACGACAGCGTTCTGATCATGAGATAGAACTAAATACTGACGTGCACGGAAGCACAGTGAACAAGTATACAGTGCAGTGGTCTCCCCAAAAGAGGGGAAATTACCTGAAGATGGCCCGTATGTGGCCGAAACATGTTGTAAACTAGAACAACTATATGACTAGAGACATTTTAGAAATTAGATAATCACTTTTAATGTATAGAATATGCTCTTAGTGTCCTATTGACATGTAATGATTTTTGCAATATCAAGAAGTACTTTTTTAGTATGAAACATGTTCCTAATGTCTATTATATTGCATTATTGGTGGATACTTTGACAATAAGGATGATCATTAAATAGCTTGTGCCACTTGACAGTGAAGCATATCTTGAAAACTAAACCTCACAGGACACATTTTGTACAATATATTTGACGTTCTTGCTTTTGTTTCACTCTGTATAGTGTGTTCAGATTTACAATTTGTAAATCCCTGCATAATTGTTATAGCATATTGGCAGTTTGGCAGCTGTATTAGTGAAGAAAATCTGTATCGAGTTTGTGGGTGAGCAAGGATTGTGCAGCATCTGCCTCTTCCCTTGTGCAGCGTCTACAAGGAGCCCCCTGTACCACAGGTGTCATGTTACATTCACTCTTCTAGGCCAGCATTTTTTGACCTTGTTCAGTAGATATATTGAAATGTAATTTCACTACTTGATAAACTTTAACAGCAAGAAACCCACAAAAGAAGCTGTTGCAAATTTTCAGTTGAATACAGGACATGACTGCCTTGCAGCACATCTTTGTAAGATAGGAATATATAACACAGAAGAATGTACACTGTGCAACTTTCCAGAACACCTTCTTCAGTGCCCTAATCTTAACAGGGAGATGCAACAAAGCAAGAACTTGAGTGCTCTGTATTGGGAAACAAGAAGCAAAATGGGTTAAATGATCCCAAATGCAGTCATTGGAAATCAACCAACCAGCCAGCCAATATCTCATATAACTCCAGTTCAGTACTATAAGGAAGTAGGCAGGGTAAGGAGGACTCCATAGCTCGTACTCAAGGCAGCTGGATACGTGTAGCAGGACCTTGTATACAGGACAGGTGTTGAATGGGGGAGAGGCTTTCAGGTAGTTAGTGTAGCAGCATGTGTTTGGTCTCATATGCAGGGTTGTGACACAGGGTTAGTGATTGGCATGCTTTGTCTAACGGTATGAAATGAGATTCCCATTTGAACTCCTGCTTTCAGGTGGCAGCCCGTGTTAAGGGGAGCCACATGTAGGCTTGATTGGTGGCATTCATTAGAACAGGGCATCACCCAGTCAGGAAATAACAGGACTTCCTATTGTTAATCCTTACCACTAATGAAAGAAAAATAAAACCCGTGCTGGATTGTATGTACATCCCAATAATTTGTTGTACCATTTTGCATTGCAGGCCAGATCATAGTCCATGCTGGGCGTGTACAGGAGGCTTCTGAGATGGTGCAGCTTCTGGATGCAAGAATTTCACAACAAGAGGAGGTAAACTAAGTTAATTTTGCTTCCATGTTGCTTTACATTACATCACTTTATCATCATATTTGCATTCAGTTTACAGAGTTTCAGTGACATTCAAGCATCAGTATTAAGTAGCAAGCAGGAAATGCTTGCAAATGTTTGAATAGTTCTGCCTTTTAAAAGCCAGGGTGCTAGGATTCAAGGCAAGAGCACACTGACACACGTGTGCATGCACACCCTTATGTTCACACTTTTTCTGTGGTGTTATAGTCATGAATTGATCATAAAATAATCTCTCTTAATATAGTATAGTTTAATACAAAGCAGTGTGGTACATTATAGTACAGTTTGATACAGTTTATTGTGTGTTAGTATAATATAATGTAGTAAACCATCTTACCACGTGCAGATTTCAAGTATCTGCAGTCTGCCTTTAGTATCCAGCTTTGGACATCATGGTACTTGGCTTTAGTTTGTGCAGACACTGGAAAAGTTTAACAAGATCAGCATTTACTGGAAGTCACAAGGTGATGGCATTTGAAAGCTGTGTGTCCTCCAGTTTCTGTATTATGATTGCTATGTATCTCTCTCTGGTGTAATGCTCCACCACCATCTGTGAGCCAATTGTATAGAAATTGTGGGAGCCTCAGCGTCTAACAACCCTATGGGCCTGCTTGGCCTGTTACAGGGAAAGCTTTACCGTATTATGCGTCTGTCTCTTGCTTTTTGTATTCAGTGTTCAACTTACACCTGAATGTGCTATTACATGTGTACACTTGGTCGACAACTTACAACCTATGTGACCTACGACCGGCTGCACTTACAACCACAAAAAAATGAAAAATAGAAGATTATTAAAATGTAAAAGTTTTTAAAAATAAATTATAAAGATGATAACAAGATTAGAAAGGTTAAAAAATACTGTTAATATATATATGGCCAACATACAACCAGATCGACTTCCGACCTGACAGTCAGAACGGAAGTCAGTCGTAAGTCGATGACCAAATGTATTGTGGTTAGTGAAAGGGAGGAACTTTAGTTAGGTTAGAAGAGTGTAGCAGGCACTGCAGTTCCTTCAGTCACGAGTTTCCTGCAAGCCCTTAATCTTGCTGATTGTGGTGTACTTTAGAAATGCAGGCCCTGCAGTTGGTGATATTTAGGACCCTTTAATTTATTTGAATATTAGTACAAAGTAATAGTGTGCACAATAGTGTTTTATAAAAATTGACATGTCACAGTATAGTGTGGAAAATTTTATTGTCTTGTTTAGTATATCATCATAGTCACCAACTTACTGGCCTGATCTCCTTCACTGTTCCTTCCTATACTTATATTTGTTTTAACCTTCATCCCTTCTGCCACAACCTTCTCTGCCCATTTGTATTTTACATTTTACTTTTTCCGCCTGAGTTTTCTGAAGCCTTTCAGTTTCAGTGCTACTACTACTACTACTACTACTACTACTACTGTATTTCTGAAAATTTTCTATTGCACTTCACATCTTCTCTCCCTCAACCTACCATCCTCTACACTCCTGAACTTCTCAGCTCCTCTGTTACCTTCTTTTGTAAATGCTGCCTTTGTGAATTTCCTGAACTGTTTTCAAATCTACCATTTCCTCTCCTGACCCTTTCTATGAATTCATTCCTGAACTCCCCTATTCCACCACTTGCTATCTTCATAGCCCTCATTTCTCTTACTATCTCACTTCTCCTTTCTGCTGTCCTTCCATACTGCCTTTTGCTGATTCTCTTCTTTTTTTCTCCAGTTCCTTTTTTCAAGACCCCATCAGTGTCCTTACTTTAATTAAANCACCACTTGCTATCTTCATAGCCCTCATTTCTCTTACTATCTCACTCCTCCTTTCTGCTCTTCTTCCATATTGCCTTTTGCTGGATCTCCTTCTTTTCAAGACCCAATCAGTTTCCTTTCTTTAATTACATCTCCTTCTTTCCAGTCCCTGCTTCACTTTCCCTTCCTTTCTTGGATCCTTCATCCTTCCACTTTTGACTTCTCCATAATAATTTTCCTGAACCATTTTTCTTTGCTTCTTCTTCCCTTCCTGATACATCTGTTTCCACCACTTTCTGTGCAGGCCCCACCCATTAGAGGAAAAGAAGGGAATTAAGGGAAAGCAGATTTGCAGAAGAGAGTGGAGGGGAGTCTGAAGGTGAGTGGTGTGAGTTGAGATGTTCACAGAAAGGGGGAGGTTAGGAAATTGTGAGAGCAGAAGGGGTTTGTAAATGCTAACAGTGAAGGGGGGTTGNTGAAGGTGAAGTGGTGTGAGTTGAGATGTTCACAAAGTTTGAGTATATTGGGAGAAAGGGGAGGTTAGGAAATGGTGAGAGCAGAAGGGGTTCCTAAATGTTAACAGTGAAAGGGGGTTACTAAGTTGATGTAAATGAAAGAAGGAAAATGTGACCTGTTCAGGAATGTAATGCAAACTGCAGAGATGGACCATCAGGTGTGTGTCTGTGCAGAAATGTGGTAATTGTACAGTGCTGTAGGAATTCTGTAATGTCATTTTAAATTTGAATGTGTTTAGTGTTCAAGTTAAATGTTTTTATATAGCCTCAGTTCTTCAGCTGTATTCTTACAAGCCCTTTGATTGTACTGAAGACTATAGTAGATGACTTGATTGACACACACACACACAGTCCCAATCTAGCTGATAAGGTAGTGGTCAGACAGACAGGTCTCAGAGAAGGTAGGGTCACTTGTGTGTGATATTGCCACTCACAGTCCGTTCTTAACCGTAAGTAAATTGAAGAGACAGATGACAGCAGCAGATGCAGACAGTGAACAGTCGACCACCTCCAAAATGGACATATATTTGGCAGTTAGTGGAGTGGTGCATTTACTTTCTCTGTTGCAGAGAGGAATGGGAGTTTTTTTGTTGAAAGAAGTCGGAAGTCCATCACAGACCTAACAGAGAATATCCAAAGTTATGAAATTTACATCTGTATCCTTGTCAGTGGATGTATACATCCACGCTCCCATATCCCTTCATGGTGTGGTGCTTTATTAGTTAAGCACAGGGACAACTTTACTTTACCCTCTCCCATATCCCTTCATGGTGTGGTGCTTTATTAGTTAAGCACAGGGACAACTTTACTTTACCCTCTCCCATATCCCTTCATGGTGTGGTGCTTCATTAGTTAAGCACAGGGACAACTTTACTTTACCCTACCTTTATCCTTGTCTGTATGCTGCTGAAGCAATGTGAGTATTGTGGTAGGTGATTCAAACCCTGATTCCCAATTTATTATTGCTTTTGGAGCTGTTGTTACATAACAATACTTTAATTTTAGAATTTGAGTGTTACTCCCTTCCTGAAATATGTGAATACTGTATGTTGCGGCACTGACAAAGAAAGCAGGAGACGAGTGTACTGGACAAATATTGTTCATCATACATCTTCATGAATATATAAATTTGAATCATATAGACTCTTATTAGAGGTGCAGCTGCAGTTCTGCAGTTGGGTTATGGTTGAACGTGTCTGTGCTTCAGCTCTGAGGTGGTTGTAAACGTAAATGTAAGCCCGTCAGTGTGTTAGAAATCGAGAATTTGAAGTATGTTATTTTGGGATCATATTGGAGAGAGAGGGAAGGACTTCTTAGAAATGTTATGTAGGTTTATATGATTCGTTATTTATTAGAAGAAAAGATTAATATTCTTACAGGTACTTATGAAACAGCACTTCACAGTATAGATTAGTTTGTATTTGGCTTATGAAATTTGGTGTTGTAGGAGAGTTTAAAAGTAGATACAAATTTTATGTTAAACACTTTTCTGTATTGGTAAGTATGAGCTTGGTCATAGTGAACTGTAAGTAATGAAGCTTCACTGTTTCAATTACTTTCTTTGCAAATAATTTTGCAGTATGAAAGTTTGTGTTGACCTCCATCAATTCTCCATGCCTTGCATAGTCTTTTGAGTGGATTGTAGCCATATTTTATTAATTGCTGAGCAGAATGTTAACACTGTTTTTGTAATGATGGAACTGATACATAACTCAAGTTCTGGGGAAGATCAGCATTTTCATTTTATGAGCTAATTGTCCTTGACATTTGTTATTGTGCTTGAATATTCTTGTTCAGTTTGTTTCCGGTTCTTGTAGAACCAATATTTGGTCCCTGCTAATCTAATCTAGATAATTGCATTTTATAAAAGCTGTACTGACATCAGAGTTTGTGAAACAGTGAAAATTACAAATGTGGCTATGGATGTCATGGTGATTTGCCTGTAGTAGCTGAAATGTAGAGGACAGAGTTATATAATAATTGACTGGGAATTTTGATTGGAAAGGAGTTTGGAAATGGAAAATAAGCATAAGTTCTTTCATGAAATTTTTAATATATAAGCAGTGCAGTATTGCATGACTTGCATTTGTAAGGGAATGGAAATTAATTTCCCATTTTTAAGGAGCTGAAGTCTTTACTTTTATATATTTTTACAGTGTTCTAATATGGAGATATCTTTGAGCAAAATTTACTTAGTGTATGGGTATTATTAGTACCTTTTCTTTAGGTCAGTATTAATACCAGCAAATACTTGATCTATATTGACAAGCTGATACAAAGTCTCACACATTTACCATTGCACTGTATTTTTCAGTCTTGAGGCAAAAACCAAACCTGAGAGTACCAGCAAACATGTTTGTATGTGTGTGTGTGTGTGTGTGGGGGGGGGAGTGCCAAGTATTATCATGCAGGAATATTATGTAACCATAAATTGTTTGTGTCATTCTGAGCCACGTAGAAGTTTTACATTTTGTTTACATTAAAAGTGGATCAAGTTTGAAACTGTACATACAGATTCACATGCAAATCAGAATCTGTTTTTTAATGCTATTCATGTAATTGTTTCAGACCTGTGACTCTCCAGCACGAGACCTCAAATGACTCATCTGCCATAAGAGGAAGGAGTTGTTGCTGTACAGTCAGAACGAGCAAGTGACAGCATTTCTCTGATGTCCATTATGCTGTCCTATCATCCATGCATGGCTCTTTCAGATAGCCTTTTCTCTTGGAGCTATGCCACCAGAATCTCTGCATGTCAAGACTGAAGTGAAAATCTGTGCATGTCAGGACCAGTGGCAGCTCATGGCTAAAATTAGTGGGGGTGCTATTCCAGAAAATTTGTAGCCTTTGTTTCAAATTGTATAAAAGGAAACAAACATGTATAAAAAGAAAATTTATTCAGAAACTTGATAAAATCCTAAAAGAACAAAATCAAACATTTTTTACGTACCTAACCTAAATTGTTACAGTTCAAGCTTAATCTATTCATTTAAAAATGAAATCCATTCTTCTTGTTTTAATTTGCATGAAAAGATCAATAATTTTCTCCTTGATCTCTGGATGACAACTGAGGAAACTTTTCTCCATTGAAAGCACTGCAAGCACATTTAGTCTTTCCAAATTCATGGTGCTTCTTAGAAAAGCAGCGCTCTGCCTCTGATGTAGTCATGGGAACTGTCAAGAGGATTTTTATCAGTTTCGTAATTTCACTAAAACATCATCTAGATCATTTTCCAAGATAAATTTCAGCAGCTCAATTAATGTGCAATATTCATGAGTATCAGACCTACAATAGAATACTTTTAATTCAGTTTCAAGCTTTTCTTTGTCAATCATGGGATATGCTTCAGTGGTCAGTACTATCTCTTCTGTGGGATATTCATTCTTAAAACAAGTGAAGCATTTCTTGTTCAACAATTTAGCAGCTTCTAAGTGTTTAGTGGAAGAATATCTGTCCATCATATCAACACATATACAGTCACACACTTCCTTAGCTTCTGCCATGAGTGTCTTTGAAGGATCCTCACAGTACTTTGAGTTTCTCAATTCTAAAATAGCAGTTTTGAAATTTGTTATATATTCATTAGCTTTAAACACACTAATTTCTTGAGATTGCATTTGGTTGTAAATTGTTTCAACATGAGGCATAATCTGATGAAAAAGCTCTAACCAAAACTTGAAATTATCATCATTCAAGTATTTTAAAATTCCTGTTGCTTCTGCAGTGGTTTGATCTGCATTTGATGTTGACTGAATTTCAGTAAGGCAGTTTATTAAAGGTTGCAAATTTTCATGAACTCTGTTTATGGTCTCTATGTTGAAGTTCCACCTTGTAGAAGATGGACGTAGAATGCTGACTTCCATATGCTTCTTGAGAATGCGCACATGTTGCGGTGATCTTGAGAAGAATGTTAGAGAAAAATATTCTTGCATTTCGTGTAATACTTGCTGCATTTCTCATTATTAAATTAAGTTGATGTGCATAACAGTGAATGAAATGTGCATTACTATAAACTGCTTTTATTTTTGCTTGAACTCCTGCTTTTTTGCCTTTCATGACATTTGCACCATCAAATGTCTGAGCTATCAGTTTTTGTCCATTTCCTTGAAGGATTATGTCCAGTTGTTCAAAAATACGTTTTGATATGCCATCTGCAGTTTGATTTTCTGCAATAAAGAATTCCCCAAAATGCTCAAATATTTCTCCATTCAATACGTACCGTAGAACAAGGACCATTTGAGTGTGTTCTGAAACATCTGTTGTGTCATAAGCCACGACAGCTACAAAGGAAGCCTTCCTAATTTCCGTCCTTATCTCCTCATGGTATATTTGTAGCAGGCAGTCAAGTATCTCATTCTGAATGGTCTTAGAAACACCTTTGAAGACTGCACTGGTTTCTAAGTGATGCTTCAAATCTGAATCTAATTTAGATGCAAAATTTACTAATCCTCTAAATACCCCTGGATAAAATGAATTGTCTTTTTCATCATGTCCACGTAAGGGAATTTCAAAGTTTCCACAAAAGAAAATGAAGTCTATTATTTTGGACAAAATTTCACAGTTCTTTTTTAACCTTTATATTATGCTCATTGATTGAAAGTCTGTATGCCTCACTAAGTTTCTCCTTAATACTTACGGTTCCTAAAAGTGACAGTGAAATTACATTATCAGCATGCTTCTTTGATTTCTCATGCTTTTCAGTTTTTTCTTTCATTTTGTTTATATTTCTAAAACCATCTTTTGTCCACGTTACATCACCCCCAAACAGCAAACACTGGAAGCAAAACAGTGCATTTTTTACTTCACATCCGTAAAGCCAACTTTTCCGTTTGTACCATTCAGAATTAAAGCTACGAATATATTTCTTGTTCTTGCTTATGCCTGGCTGAGATATTAGAATATCAGGTGTTAACGACCTCTTTTCTTAGCTGCAACTTTCTCATGGAGAGACAGTTGTGAAAACTTAAGCTGTTGAAGTTCACAAGTTCACTTACAGTCACAGAACTTATTTCTCGGGGATGTAAGGCCATGGTTAAAGTTCTCTGTAAAATAAAAGAACCAAAAAAAAAAAATGAATCAAATAGAATAGCTGGATGCAGGATAATAATCTAATTCTACAATTAACTCACATTCAAGAATATGGTACACGGTTTTTAAGCACAACACATGCGGAGTAAAAAACTACCTTCCACCAGCACGCCAGGGTCGGCACTGCGGGAACGACAGTGCGCTCTCTCCCTTGCAGCCTCAGGTGCAGCTTCCTATGTGTGCATGCGCAAAACAGACAAGAGTCAACAAACACCTCGCCACTGGAACTGTGAAGTGCACATTTCCATACAAAGATTTGGCTACTAACATTAAGCTTGAGGATTATATATTGTATTGTACAAGTATAAAGAAAGAATTAAAGGAAAAGGGACTCATTATATAAATGTTATCGATAATATCAAGTGGAAATGGGGGTGCTGCAGTTCCACAGTGCCTATACGCGGGCCGCCCGTGGTCAGGGCTGAAGTGAAAATCTGTGCATGTCAAGAATGAAGTGAGAATCAGTGGATGTCAGGACTGAGGTGAAAATCTATGCATGTCAAGACTGAAGTGAAAATCTATGCATGTCAAGACTATAGTGAGAATCTGGGCATGTCAAGACTGAAGTGAGAATCTGTGCATGTCAAGACTCAAATGAAAATCAGTGCATGTTAATACTAAAGTGAAAATCTGTACATGTCAAGACTGAAGTGAGAATCAGTGCATATCAGGACTGAGGTGAAAATCTATGCATGTCAAGACTGAAGTGAGAATCTGTGCATGTCAAGACAAATGAAAATCTATGCATGTCAGGACAAGTGAAAATCTGGGCATATCAAGACAAGTGAAAATCTATGCATGTCAGGACTGAAGTGAAAATCTGTGCATTTCAAGACCAAAACATGACAGGAAGATACTATTACAGTATTACAGGAAGAAATGTCAGTTTGATGTGTGTGACCATGTCAGACTGATACTTATTTGTCCAATAAACTGCCTCTCTTGCTTTACTATGCTTGCATGCAGGAGGGTAACACATATGCATGATATCATCTGACTTTGTGTCTTGCTTTTATGCCGTTGATGTGCAACATCAATTACTATTCACTTGCTTTTCTTTATTGACACTACATGTTTCGGCCCAACCAGCCATCTTCAGGTGTACAGGTTAGATTGCAGAATCTGCTGCTCACTGTAATGCTGTTTTGTTTCTGTTATGTGGAGACCTCGGATCACATCTGGTTATGTGGGTTAGTCATCTGTTTTTTTATTTAGGTGTCCTTGAGTTGCTGGTGTTGGCTTCATGGTTTTGTTTGGCTGTGGCTGTCTTCAATGTTCTTGCTTGGGCAGGAATTTGTTGTGTTGATGGCCAACCACAGCACAACAGATAGCTCAAGGACACCTAAACAAAAAACAGATGGTTAACCCACATAACCAGATGCAATCCGAGGCCTCTGCATAACAGAAACAGAACAGCATTGCAGTGAGAAGCAGGTTCCTTGATCACAACAACCTGTACACCTGAAGATGGTCGGTTAGGCCGAAACATGTAGTGACGACAAAGAGAAAACTGTGAGAGAATGTTAACTGACGTTGCACGCAGATGGCATCAAACCAAACCCAAAGTCAGATCTAAGCAGTGCAACAGAATGCTGCAATGTAACATTATGCCCTGGTATCAGTTTTTATGTAAAATTTATTCATGGTCTTCTGGCTTATGACATGGTTACCAAAGTTTTCTGCTGGTCTGTTGAAGCCAGGGGCAGTATGTCCTCTGGTAACGATCTTCCAGGCAACACAGTGTCATAACTTAGGAGACCAGAATAAGATTTTTCACCATTGTGAAAGGTTAAAATATGATCCTGTGTAAAATTGTATATTCAAATGTGGTGGATACTGTAAGGAAGTAATCACTAAACCATAGTAGTTCTGTTTTTCCTTATAAAGGAAAGAACTTGAGAGGTAAAGCTATCCCTATACCAGGCCTTGGAGGCCCCTAGGGTTGTGAGACGTCGAGGCTCCCACATTTTCTCTAGGCAGTCAGCTCAGATGGCGGGAAGGTTGTCAGCCTTATGCACCGGCCACCTTTTACCCCCTCTCCATAAAGATTGCTGGTACGCATTTCTGTTAGAGGCCAATTACAGACACTGCACAGTGTAGATAAAAGTAATTGCATATGGACAAACACAACATAACGTCAAAGACTAATTAAATGTAAGCACTGGAGCAAAGACCCATTAATGCAATTAATGTAATTAATAATTCAATTCATGTTTATTTACGTGCAAACTTAACAGCACAGAGGCCAATTACAAAGTTAGCCTGAGTACCTAGAAATACACAAAAATAATTAAAGAACAAAATATGACACTCTATACAAGGGCAGTAAATTAATAATAATTAAAGGAAAAACAGTATGTTAGCATTGACAGGAGAAAAAAATTGAATATGTAAATTTCCAATGGTTATGCCAACTTGTGTAATAATAATAATAATTCAATTCGTGTTTATTTGTGTGCAAGCTTAACAGCACAGAGGCCAATTACAAAGTTAGCATGAGTAAACAGAAATACACAAAATAGCTAAAAAAACAAAATACAAAATAAGACAGTCTAGTTTGATTTGTTTCATTCTGGTCGGTCACACTAACAATTACAAATATAAATCACTCCGTCCAATGTGACCTGTAAGTTTTTTACACATGAGAACTTAACACCCTTACATGTTTCGGTCTCTGTGGACCATCTTCAGAGGGCAAACATCACTACAAACAGGAAACCACCATCACATAATTTGTTTAGACGTAAGTACGTACACTTATATGCTACAATACATAGTACACAAAATAGAACATTTCACAAACACAGCAGTTTACTGGGAATGTAAAGTTTTTTAAAAAATTGTATAAAATTTCTTGATGCTAATTAAAAATTTTTTGTATTGTCAGTAATTAAAATTCGTAAACCATGCAGGCTCGTGTTTGTCCTCCCATCGTCCCTCTTATATGGGGCAGATATTGTGTCACCTGGCTCTCTTGATATGGAGGTTCTTTATATCGTCCAGGGTTTGCTCGTGGCTGCTGTGCTGCATCAGTCTGTGTTTAGCACTCGTTCCGCTAGCACTGTAGTGTCACTTGTGATCACACATTTTTCCAAACTTGTGTTCAGACATATTATTTGCGATTTTTTTGTGCAATTTAATAACCCTTGCAAAACTGTCCCCGAAGAAAAAGCCACAAAAAGACAACCATAAGAGAATAAAAATAACCTTAGAAATGAAACAAAATCATTGAAAAGCGAGAATGAGGTGTGAGCATGGCTAATCTAGCATGCACATACAATCGGTATACATCAACGATTTGCACTATCCTCAAGAACAAGGACAAGAGTAAGGAGATAGATGATTCAAAGGGAGTGACAAGAATAGCTACACAATGGTTACGTATTCTCGAAGATGTTGAAAGGTTGCTCCTCATATGGATAAACGAAAAGCAATTGCAAGGCGACACTATTAACGAGAACATTATTTGTGAGTAGGCGAAAGTGATTTTCGCTGACCTCGTTGAGAAGACATCAGGATTGTCAACGGTTGAAGAAGAAGCATTTAAGGGAAGCCGTGGGTGGTTTGAGAAGTTTAAAAAAAGAACCGGCATCCACAGCATTGTAAGGCACAGTGAAGCAGCAAGCTCCGACACAAAGGCAGCAGAGAACTTCATTGGCGACTTCAAGAAGCTCTTAGATTTTGAGGGCTACCTGCTGCAACAGGTTATTAATTGTGAGGAGATGGGTCTCTTCTGGAAAAAGATGCCGAAGCGAACCTATATAACAGCAGAGGATAATGCATTGCCTGGCCAGGTTGGTTCATTCCGCATAGAAGAAAAGATGAAGATGATTCACACTCCTTAACAATGTATATATAATTTTCTTTGAAGAAACGTTATACATAAAATTTTTTAGTACTTTTTCAGCATGGAATGCATTATCGTATTTTACATTAATTTATATGGGAACAATTGTTTCGCATTACGAGTAAGATTCTGGGATGAATTATGCTCATTAAGCGAGGTTCCACTGTACAGAATTTGAGTCTATATAATGGAAGTTAACAGGAGAGAAAAATAAAACAAGACCAATATATGTACATACACAGGCGGAGCCATGGCTCAAGCGGTTAGTCACTGGCTTCCCACGGCAGAGGACCAGGTTTCAGCCAAGGTCTGGTCGAGTGGGATTTGTGGTGGACAAAGTGGCAGTGGGGTGGGTTTTCTCCTAGTACTTCGCTTTCCCCTGCCAATCTTCAGTATACCAAATTCTCCATCATAATCACCCAGGGCAGGCTACAATAGGCCAATCAGTAGTCGCCGTGCCGAGTGGACCCGGTTGGACTCCACCCCCCACTAAGCAAATTTAATTTAAATTTTATGTACACACACACACGTACTATTAGGAGTATTATCAAATATTATTAACAATTTTAGGTTCAGTGTGATTGACAGAGATTGCATATGTTGAAATCTTTACCTGCTGTGTTGGCAGCATAGGCGCATCGAGCAGAAAGACAATGTTTATTAGAGGGACAAAAACGCCAAACAATGAGAAGTCCATAAGATTGCTTGGAGGAACACGAAGGCTAACATTTTCCAAAAGAGAAGCGCAGGATTTCAGACGATAGGCCTGAACAAAAAAAAAGTGCATCAACGTTATGTCTCCATTTATGTAAAAAATTTATACTTAATTTCTCTAAAGCATCAGTATAAGTATATGGAATATGAGGGAAAAAACGATAAAATCAGACGGACGCAAACTTCTGCTGGATGTGCTGAAACTTATTGCCATCAGTCTAGGTGATGGAGTTCCAAACTACTGAGGCATATTCCAACTTGGACCTGACTAAAGTAAAGTATAGTACATACAGACACTCCAGGGCAGAAATTCTATAGGTAATGGGGTGAATAAGGCCTAAAAGCTTTATCCATTCAGAAAATATGAAATTAATATCTGTGTGAAAATGTAGTTTTGAATCAAAGAATACACCCAGGTCATTAATACTGCTAGTGTGTGTAATGATAGCATGACAAAGCTGATATTTGTAGCTCAGAAAATTTAACATTTTCTGTGACAAAACTGTGTCTATATTCCCATTGTTGTATGTTGCAGTTCTTGCAGGCAACACACATTTTGATGGAGTGTGATATGGGAGTTCCATAATGAAACCTGTCTAAAGCATTATATCAGCTTCCACTTTGGTGGGTCTAAATCACTTTCATGTCTGTCTTACAGAAGTGTTAGAAGTTACAAACGTTTGGTAAAGTTTTTGTGTATATGTAAAATGGACTCTGTATGCTTGCACCTTACCTCTCTTTTGCTAGTTTTTATCGAATAAAGTACAGCCAATGATATCTCTTTCCCAGAACTCATCCTGTAAACTGTGGCTCTCATATCTGCATACAGTATCAGCATGTGACAGTTTGGATTAATTAACAGTGGGCTTTTCCAAACACCTGGTAACTTGAATAACTGTTGTCTTCTTAGATGTGAGGCCATGTAGACCGGTAGAATATTACCGCCATTTTGGAGGAACATGTAAAGTGATAAGACCTTGAAGATGGAGCTTCACATTCCTCAGAAATGTTGGTAAAATTCTACCAGACTACATGGTGTCACATCCCTGAAGACTTTTTCACTTAGAGAGTGTACGTTGTAATTGCTTATACAGGGAATACATAGTCATGAGTAGATATCATTTGGTTTTGATTTGACATGGGAGTTAGGTGTAGGAATTGAGAACTGAGAGTTGCATGTTCTGCGTTTGTCGATACTTCTGAATTGCATGGCGACAGTGAGATGGCTACGGCTGGTACTTGGAATGAAGAGTACAGCATTCTGAGTTGTAGCAAAGTGTAGTTCGGAGAGAGCCCTGCGTTTTGGAGGTGCCATATTCTTCCTAAACATTGGGTCATCTCCAAACTACACATTGCTATAATGCAGGACCCTAAACTCCTTATAGACATTGCCATGAAAACATCAAAATCAAACATGGTACTCAGAATGTCTGTGTAAGATAAGTAAGTTGCTGTCTGATTGCAGAGGTAATTGTAAATATAAATTGGATAGGAACTGCTGCAGCTTTGGGGGTTGGTGGGGAGATGTTAAGGCATTTTTCTAATTGGTACAGTTAGAAATTCCTTGGCAGCTAATTCCTCAATAATCTGACAAGCCATAGTGAACAGTTTAGGCATCGTATTGATGTAGAATTCTGTAATACAAGTGTATGGAAGTATGACTGCCATAACTTGGCTATGGTAAAGACAGATGGGTTGCAGCTTAGTGAGAGCAATATGTATAACTTCTTTGAATTGTAATGTAATCCACAAAATGTTTGACAGTTTAGGACTTACACTGTTGCAAGATATTTTACATTCATTGTATCCAAAAATTATATACACTGAAACAAATATAAACATTCTGATGTGAGGCTATTTGGATCCTTCTGGATGGGATATTTGTAATTTATTTTAATAAATACTCTTCAGAGCCGATTATGTCTTTGCTTCATGTTTTAGGAAAACCCGTTACGTGTACACCCTAAGGATGTCTGTACAGATACAGATGACACATGAAAGAGGAAATAAGAATTTTATGCACATTGTCAAGGGTTTTATTTGATAGATCCATACAGGTCAGTAGACTCCTCTGATGAAGGAGAGATTGATCCGCTACAAGCCTTGCGTTGTCACAGTAAATGCAGATCAATATGGGCAGAACATTAATGTCCTGAACAGAGTTTGAGGTCACCTGAGACTGTGTGCATCTGTGACAATGTAGCCAACTAGTTCAGCCTTCACCCTCGCCAATACATATTTCAGCTTTGCTGTCAGGAATGACTGGAACTGAATGACCCCAACTGAGTGCTGATGGCTTTAATACAACCAATAAAGAAATAAAAACAAATAAAGTTGTTCATGTGCTTAGTGCAGCGCTGCGCTGAGAATATGTACAGGATGCAAATAAAATGAAGTATATGAGAACATACAAAACAACTTCTGCCAGAAGAGCCACATTGTAAATACAGTTAACAAATAATTTTAAAATATTTAAGAATTTTAATGTGTTGGATGAATAATATTAAAAAAATAATTGGATTGGGAGTAAATTCTGGAAATTCTTGTCCTTTTTTAAAACCTATCTTGAATATTTCAGAACACCAAAATGCCAAAATTCAATAGCATGTTGAAAGAATACATGCTGGTTGTTTTTATGGAGGTAAGTAAAAATGCTTTCACTTCGACGCATAAAATACTGCAGTCACCTTCCCTGTGGACATGAACATGGAACCTTCAGAAGGTAAGTCTTCTGGCCCATCCCTGAGACCCACACATCTGCTGGTTGAATTTGCCTATAAAATTCATGTGCAGTGAATTTACAAATATCATCAGAGCCTGATTGTTTGAAGTCCACTTCATGATGAGAATAAATCACTACAAGACCAATCGTGTTACACAAATTAATATGAATGGTTTGTATAAAGCTCAAGACTGGATGTACCTAACTGTTTAACCTGTACTGCTCACAGCAGTCATTACAAGAATTGGAAGGATGATTCAGGTTGACGAGCGTTACCTCAGTGGTAAGGCTTGTATGCACGAGAACATGGGTTCAAGTCCATGTGGAATGGGAATAGAATAAAGTAACCAATCACCATGAAGGGTTGGAGCCAAGTTAATATGCATGAAATTAATACTTAATGTACAATTTGCAGGTACAGTAGGAAATGCAAACAAAACCCTGTACTTTTTGTTCCAGTAACCTTCAACAACCTTCGAGAGCACAGCACTGCCACAGCCCCAAGCTTTCAGCCTGGGATTTGCTAGTTTGGCTGCAGATGTAGCTGTATTTCCAAAGAAGAGAATGTGGTGGCCAGTCAGCATCAACGGTCAGAGCCAAGTTAATGTACATGAATCTAGTGCTAATTGCAAGAAATGTAAACAAACACCTGAAGTGTCTAAACTTGTAACCTCCAAAATACCTTCAAGAGCACATTTATAGCTACAGGATGACTGAGGAGTGTTGCAGATGAACGTGTATGCGTTAGACAGGATATGAGGATAAACTCTGATTCTTTGATTCACCATCTGTGCAAGCCAAGTGGTCAGTCCTCATTCAGTAAACTCTTTTAATTTATGCTGAAATGTCTACTCTGGGGAAGATCGTTTATTCCGTTTGTCTCCTGTGAGGCATCAGCTGACTGGTTGACCACAACCACTTTAATCCCAGGGGTAAAGTACCATTTCCTTGTGTAACACCCCCCTCAATCATGAGGTTTCATACTCTACTTGGTATGGGGTCAAAAGCTTGCCTTCAGTGTAAAGCAGATGAACGAATAAGATGAGAACTGACCAATTGGCTTGCAAAAATGGCTAACTAAAGAAAGGAAGTTCATCCTCATACCCTCTCTAGGAGATAGATGTTCGACTGTGGCAGTGATGTTTAATCCTCATCAGAAAGTTCACAGCTTTGGCTTGAAATGTGCTCTTGAAAGTTTTAGAGATTATAAGAATAAAACAATCAGGGTTATATATACATTTCTTGTATCTTCAAAGTATTTGCATTTAGCACTACATTCGTGTATTTGTACATAGACTTGGCCCCAGACCGTTGATGCTTACTGACTATTGTAACTCATTTTTCATAAATAAGGCAACATCTGCTGGCAAATGCCCAAAGCTGCAACAACTCTTTGTGTTCTTGAATGTCGTTGAACATTATTACATAAAAAAATTACGGGTTTTGTTTATACATAATGTAGTAAGCACGGAATTTATGTCGACTTCTGTGCCCCCCGGCCCTTATTATTGGTTGGTTACACCGTAGAAGTCCTTGGGGGTGAGGTTGAGGGGGGGGCCAATGATGAGTCCTATGCCCCCCTGAAGGCGTGGTTTCGCTTACTGTACCAATAGATAGTGCGGTGGCCCCACCCTTTAATGCTGATTGGCTATTCAGTCTCACTGAAGGTCCTGCAAAGGAAAGTAACGGGGTGCATCGGAAAGTACCGGGGTGCAACGGAAAGTACCGGGGTTTTGTTTACATTTCTTACTGTATGCACAAAATGTGCTCAAATACTGCCTTGCTCCGGGTTTTCAGAAAAACCGTCCGGGTTTTCCAAGTAACCGAGTGTTTTGTTTACATTTCTTACATGCATAAAATGTGCTCAAAAACTTGCTGTATGCACAAAATGTGATCAAATACTGTCTTGCTCCGTGTTTTCACAAAAACCTTCCGGGTTTTCAGAAAAACCGTCCGGGTTTTCCAAGTAACCGGGTTTGTTTACATTTCTTGCTGTATGCACAAAATGTGATCAAATACTGTCTTGCTCCGTGTTTTCACAAAAACCTTCCGGGTTTTCCAAACAACCCCAGACCATTAAAACGAAAAAGTACCGGGATTTTTAAATGTAATTCCTCATTTACGATCAATACTGTGCTCCTGAGGTCCTTCAAGGTACCAGGTTTTCCTGATAACCAAAGGCCATCAAACCAAAAGTATCGGGTTTTCCTGCTAACCGAAGATCATTAAAATGTAAAGTACCGGGTGTTTTTAAATTTAATTCCTGATTGCAGAAATTTTGCTCAGCTTCATCCATAGCTTGTGTAGTGTGGTGAAATATGAAAGAAAAAATATATTGATGGGGGTGGGATATTGTGGGTGGTAAAGTGGTGGATCTTGAAGACTTTACTCATTACCCATAGAAAACTGCCATCATCCTTATTAGTAGCAACACCAGCAGTAGTAGTAGCAGCAGCCACATTATTGCAAAATACTCGTTCCTATGTCATGTTTCCTTTCTATTCATATTTGTAAC
>NW_019722424.1:230648-239143 GCF_002891405.2 Cryptotermes secundus | reverse complement strand
TTGGCACTAACTTCGCCGACAAGCGGCGGTCGCTCGGTTGATATATTTCGGCTGCAGACTGTAGACCACGGAATTTGTTTTTGTTTTATTAATCCAACACATGTACTGTATGTTCATACTATTTCATTCATGTACAATTCTGTATGGGAATTGGGTTTACTCTCAAAAGCGCAAGCATCTATTGGCTATTTTACACATCGCTAAAAATAAATTGCTGTAAATTAAATCAGTGTAAAAATAACGACAAAAATTCCGGACCATGGTCATTTTACTAACCCGATTTCTTGTTTTACGCGAATGGGCTATTGATGTGATCAGGTCCGTGTGTCTACACTCCCCGACCCCTAATAATTTTAGAATCAGTAGATGAATTGACACGAGACGTGCACCATGCCGTTAGAGGCCACTCCAGCGTAGCGCTTCAAATTGCTGCCGTGTCTGACACTGACATGGCGGCGGGGCGGAAATGGCGTGCGAATGGACGGAATTATGGCAGGAAGAACTTCTTGGTTTAACCTGAGATTCTCACAGCGGTGACTATGAAACATACTACATTGTGAAATGTTAGTCATGGAGCCCGGTAAAGTTCATAGACATTTCGGAGGAGCGTACTGCCATCATCTTCAGGGTCGAACAGAACACCGAGAAAAGAAGGAAACAGCAAACTGAGTGGTATTTATTTGTATTCACCATACAGTACTGATAGGTTAATTTATGTCAGACGTCGAAACGGATAAAACATAAAATAACAAGAATTTTTTAAAACAAAGAGGTTATTTGCGAAAGCAGCCAGTTGTGGAAAAAACAAAGTCTTGACAAAAATCATTTTAATGATTTGAGCTGGACTGAAGAATGCAACAGTCATGCGCTTCTGTTGTTGGGGCGATAAACCTATAGGTTCCATTATAACGTATGTATTCCTTGAATAATAAGAGAGCGCGTTATCTAAAGCTGCTACAATTCTATTCGTAAGGTTAATCTTCGCCAATGGACGATACAGACAAGATACAGGATACATTTAAAAACATAAAGTCTTTGATACATATGCCATTACTGACAACTGCAGCTGCGTACAATTAGTATGATTAATAAGTAAGTAAGTAGAGCCATCCCTGTAACAGGCCGTGGAGGCCCATAGGGTTGTGAGATGTTGAGGGTCTCACATTTTCTAAACAATCGGCTCACAGATGGCGGTAAGGTTGTCAGCCTTACGCGCCAGCGGCCCTTTACCCCCCAAAATATTCCTGGTACTTATTTCTGTTAGAGGCTGAGACGACCCCAGGACCATAATGCGGTTGGAAGGATTAGGTAAATTTAAAAATAAATCCACCTCATCGGGATTTGATCCCGCGACCTTCCGGCTTGTAGCATAGTTCATCAACCAACTACGCTACCGCGTGCCCCCTGTATGATTAATATTCGACAAAATTAGTGATGTTTATAAGCACAGGTTCACAGTGTTCTATGTGGAGTATCTGAGTAAATCAGTCTCGCTTTTCAAACTGTCTCCACAAATTTTACATATATATAATGACGAAATAAGCACTGAAAAGGAAAATTTATAGAGATTACGTAGAATACACATGTGCCCTCTCTACTGCTCCACACGTCCGGATATCGGTAAATATTGTTTCTTAGCTTTAAGTATCAAAAAGAGCCACATTTCCCTGTGCCTGGAAACCAAACTTTTTGAAGAGGTAAAGCTCCACGCTTTCTTCACGTCAACAACAAATAAATATGGAATCTACGGGTAGACAAGTTTGGTCATGACACTGCTTTTACCTGTAATACCAGAATTCAGCCCCAAAACTACGAACAGCTTTCCCCTTTTCCTTGTCAGCTATCAAGAAACAGAACTGCAGTCTCAACGGCATAAAGTAAGAAATCTGTGAGCACGCTGGATGTCTTTGTCGCCTGCCGAGACAGGAGACATATAAACTGGGAATAAGATGGAGACGTTAAAGTTCTATACAGGAATCAACTCGACGCTATGGAACACATTACAGTTTGACAGCATAGAATGTATGAGCAGATCGGCTGGGAGCGAGACAGGCGTCGAGGGACATGATTTGTACTTTTGGCTGGACTTGAAGCAAGAATGTAAAAGTATAATACATTCCAAAATACAAGGAGTTTGCACATTTCTTCTTCGCATGTTGTTTTCTGAATGTTCTAGCTCTTTCAAATATAACTTCAATGGTTCGCATCGTCGCCATGTTTACAATTGTTGATTCAGCAACAATATTTAATATAGAATTTTTATGTATTGTACAATCTGTCTCCATACGAAATTTCACGTGACTGACTCAAAATAGTTTGTTAATTGTCGCCATCAAACCGAAAGCTAAACATAGATTTAATGCAGCCGCCATTTTGTCGTCGTACATTTTACAAAAATGGTTCCGTAATGAAAGTGTGATGTTTTTCAAAGACCTATTCGTAACATAACTTCGAGGGTCGCTAGTGTCGCTCCCAGCTCGCAAATTCGTATTGGTAGCACTGTAGTAAGAATTTAAGGAGCATGCGTTCGGGTACCTTACAACGGCATAAAGTTCAAATCGAGTTTGCCAAAATCCAGCGCGTGGTACTCGTGTTGAAACATGCAGGCTGATAAAGAAACAACACCAGCCCTACATGCGTTCATTTTAAGCACACAGTGTAAAAAAACTCGTAAAAATCACGAAGTGAATAGCACGGGGAAAAGTATATAAAAAGGAGAAAATTAAGATTACAGGAAAAGGAAAATAAAATCAAAGAAAACGAGATTAAAATAAGAACAATAAAGACCAAGAAAAGATACGATAGAGAGACAGACAGAGAGACAGGTAAGAAATACAGAAAATCGTACGTTAACAAAGAAGAAAGATGGAACGAGGAGGAGGAAAGTAGAGAAGGTTCGAACAAAGAAAAATAAATAAAGAGAAATAACAAAGAATGGATCTTACTAGGAACTGCGAGAAGCCTGTCATGCTTCTGGGCAGCGAATCAGTTGATTAGAGCGATTGTCGCACAAGTCAAAGCGCCACGCGCAGTGCCACTACTCCCATGCAATTAAAAAGACTCCGATACAGTGAATTATCTGGAAGGCGGTGATCGGACCAACACGCGGTGCTGCATTGTTGTTCGGGGAGGGTTTCCACCCCCCGGCATCGGGCTCAGGAAATGGCTGACGCGTGGATCTCTCATTCCAGAACGGAAATTTCTAGATTAGTCATAGAAACTCGGAGAGAGTTACTAGTTAGGAGAAGTGGAGTTGCTGAATGCAGTCAGTGGTAGGTAGACCGAGTTGCTTTTTTTTTCCTTTGAAAGCAGCGAAACCGATGGTAAAATACGGTAGCCCTGGTGAGACATGGGCACAGGGTGAAAGTGATGAAAGAACAGACGCGACAGAAATCAGAACCTACGACCCTTAACTGGATACAGGCCTACATGACTAGACGAAACAGAAGTACTGAAATAAAACCAAATTCAGGTCGATAATATCTTTTTTTTTTTGTAACACTGTTCCCTATTTATGTTTACTTTTGTCGTAAGATTAACCGTCATAGAAACTTGTGTCAAAGGACCGATTTTTATTACTTGTTATGCATTACATGTTTCGACCATAAACGGCCATCATCAGGTTGGGTACAGAAATGAGCCATATATGTAGACTGAACGTACAGATTTGTTAAAATGTGGAAGTGCATAAAAATGCAGAAAATAATTAATTAGGTCAGATTCGATTTTACAGATACACGAGTATAGGAGTAGAGATGACAGCGCATGCCTAAATATAAGTTTTCCCTAGCGTCTAGAGTTACCTGTTCACTATATTCCGAGTTGTTACATATGCGAGGGCTACTAGGAACGTAACATCCGTTTATTTTAGGCAACTAATGTAGCAGCGCGGGTAGCTCGCGCATGCGAGGTAGTGTCACATGACACAGTGCTTTCTAAATAATCACATAACTGGTCACCTAGTGTTTGTTCTTGTCTCTACAAAGTGAGTCATGATGTGTCCTACGATTGATAATATCGCCAGCTGCGAAATTCGCGCTGTTATCCGATTTCTTCACGCTAAAAACATGTGTGCTGTGAAAATCCAACATGAATTATGCGCGGTTTACAGTCAAAATGTAACGAGTGAAGGAACTGTAAGACAATGGTGTAGGGTGTTCAAGATGGAAGAATAAATGATCACGACAAAGAGCAAAGCGGCCGGCCGGCCAATTATAGTGTTGACAAAAAATCTGTGAAAAGACGGCCGATGTGTTCTGATCAGGACAAGTACAGAGTTTAGTTAGCCGTGAGACAGTCGCCGGTCAGTAAGGACGTGAATACGGAAGCTGAGGAATCTAAGGCGTTGAAGCCGTTACCAGACAACGACTGGTGAAGACACAGCACTGCTGATTGTGTGAATTAGCGATAGCGCTATAGTTGCTTGTAGTTCCGATTAGTAAGTGTGCAATAAACCCAGTTAACCATCCAAACCCCGTCTACAGTCACTGTATCACGTGACAATACATGAACTTTATTTCTATTAACGTCATTCCCACATCTGCATAAATTACGGAAAAAATTCTCAACTGATCTGTTACACAACTTCGGTGCTGATTTCAGTTTCGTGTCATGTTCTTACTATTTAGTTTTACCTATAATTACTTATAAGAACACAGGTTCCGCTGATATATTTAACATTGACAGTCTGAACACTGCATATCCTAGCCTGTGTAGAGACTTTTAGTGAGTCACAAAGCAAGGCGACGTTAGCGCGACCCAGCTCCATTCAAGAAAGGTAAATACATTTTAAAGAACATCAAGGATAACAAAAAAGTCTTGGCTCTATAAAGCTATTGTAAAGACGAAAGTGGGGACAGCTCTTACAAAAGAAGAAATTCTGACGTAGCTGAAGAACTGAGCCATTCATATTACGTCACGAAAAAAAAAAAGTTTAAAAAATATCCTGAACTTAAAAAGAAAGACTGTGATAAAGTACACGCAACGAATGGGGAGCAGGGAGAGAAAGAACATCGATCATGGTCGATATACAAGCCCCTCTTCTTAGTGAATAACTCTGCAGAAGATGAGCTAGGTGTGTAGAAGGAGGGGAGGAGCAGGGTAATGAGCTAATGGACTTCACACTCTGCAGTAAACACACACAGCGTCCCCTTCACACGATTATATTTCTTTTCGGTCTATTTTACGATGTTAACCGTCCCTGTGGTCTAGTGGTCAGAGTTCCTGGTTACAGCTCCAGAGCTCCGGGTTCGCTTCCCGGCGCTACCAGGTTATCTGAGAAGTGGTGGGTCTGGAACGGGGTTCACTCAGCCTCGTGATAACTGAGTAGCTATTTCAAGGAAATAACAGCTCCGGTCTAGAAAAGCGAGATTAACGGCCGTGGGGATCCGTTGCGCTGACCACGTGACACCCTCTATCCGCAAAAGATGGCACTAACTTCGACGACAAGCGGCGGTCGCTCGGTCGGTATAGTTCGCTTGCGGACTACACACCACGATTTTTTATCTGTTTTACGACGTTCCCAGTATCTCAGACTATACAGACTAGTTTGACTGATGAATAACGAATAGAAGAGTTTTTGGAGCAGCGATCATGGCCTAATTGGGGCACTGCTCCGGCACTTGCCTGGGAGGACTGAGAAAATTCAGGAAAACCTGTTTCAGGATTACCAACGTCCCGGCCGAGACACGAAGAGATCTCATCCTGACTGCTAGTCTACAGTGTTGGAGTTACATTAACCTGCTTGTTATCCGATCACATTACTGCAGTGGTTTGTAAAGAGGGCTGTACCGCCCCCTGCGGGAGGCGGTGGGANGTGAAGGGGGGCTGTCCCGCCCCCCGGGGGGGGGGGTGGGATTGCTTTGGGGGGGGGGGAAGAGACAACGGGGCGGCTAGAGATTGGCTCCTCAGAACTTGTTCACTTATTTACAATTGAAGTGACTTTAGGTCAGACACTGGGAAACTGGCATCACTCTATCAAACCCATCTACTGCATTAAGAATTTACTAAAAGTTAAGTAGTTACTAAATGCTCTATCTTATGTTATTGTTATTGTCTTCCTTAGTGGTCCGGCAGAACTGATTAAAGCAGGAGGCGAAATATTACGTCCTACGCTTCATATGCTAACTCATTCTATTTGGAATAAGGCGAAATTGCCTGATCAGTAGAAGGAGTCTATTATTATACCAGTTCACAAGAAGGGTGATAAACATTACGGTAGGGATTATCGTGGCATATCACTGCTATCAACTTCATGCAAAATTTTATCTAATATTCTTCTCTCAAGGTTAAGTTACTGGAGATCATCGGTGTGGGTTACGACGTAACAGATCAACTACTGATCAGATCTTTGGCATTCGTCAGATACTGGCGAAAGAATGAGAGTACGATGAGACAGTACATCAGCTATTCATAGATTTCAAGAAAACTTATGATTCAGGTAGGAGGGAAGTATTGTACAATATTCTGATAGAGTTCGGGCTACCCATGAAACTAGGAAGTAAGGCCGATTAAAATGGGTTTAAAGGAAACATATAGTAAAGTCATTATAGGTAAATATTTGTCTGATAATTTTCCTATCCAGAATGGTATAAGACAAGGAGACGCTTTATGGCCACTGCTTTTCAAATTTGCTGTAGAATATTCCATTAAGAAGGTCCAGGAAAACCAGGCATGACTGAATCTAAATGGGGAACATCAGCTGTTGGCCTATGCTGATGATGTGAATCTACTTGAATACCTTAAAGAAAAACATAGAAACTTTAAGAGATGTAAGTAAGGAGGTTGGCCTAGAAGTAAACACACAGAAAACTAAGTATATGTTGCTGTCTTGTCACCAGAATGCAGGGGAAACTCATGACATAAAGATAGCTAACAGATATTTTGAGAATGTGGTACAACAGATATTTGGGAACCCCTATAACAAATCAAAACCTGAGTCAGGAAAAAATTAATCAGATTGAATTCGGGTATTGCTTGCTACCATTCGGTCTAGAACCTTCTGTCTTCTCGTCTGATGTCTAAAAACTTAAAAATTATAATACACAAAACTATAATTTTGCCCGTGGTTCTGTATGGGTGTGAAACTTTGTCTCTAACATTAAGGGAGGAACATAGACTGAGGGTGTTTGAGAACAGGGTGTTGAGGAGAATATCTGGACCAAAGAGAGATAAAGTGACGAAAGGTTGGAGAAAATTACATAATGAGGAGCTTCATAGCTTCATAGAATGATCGAGCCAAAGAGGATGAGATGGGCAGGGCATGTAGCATGAATGAGAAAAGGAATGCATACAGGATATTTGTGGGAAAGCCAGAAGGAAAGACCACTAGGAAGACCAAGACATTAGTGGGTGGACAATATTAAAATGGATCCTATGGAGCAGTTAGTCGACAGCTGGAACCTGCAAGGGGAGACTGAGAAGATGGCGCTATGAGTTCAGATGTGGAATGTTAACCAACGGGCAACGGCGTGACCACGAAAGCTGAAGAATCTCCACTGTGTTAAATCCGTTGCCAGGAAATGGCTAGCGGAGACTGTAATAGACTGAGGACACTAGTCCCTAAAGCGTAAAGTGTAGTTCCGAGTGGTGTTTACAAGTGGTCAACAAATCCAACTCAACCCCGTCTACAATCACACACCCCTAAATCGTGACAATAAGTACTCTGACTAGATCTTTCCATAGGTATCTGCATAGACGCCATGTTGGTGCTGAATCAGTTCAGTGGAAATATACTTTAATTCACTTGCCTAACTTCACGGATTTAGTTGTTGCTGTTCCCACCGCGGCGGCCAGGGTTCGATCTCGGGTCTGGTCAAGTGGGATTTGTGGTGGGCAAAGTGGTGCCGGGGCAGGTTTTCTCCGAGTACTTCGGTTTCCCCTGCTAATCTTCATTCCACCAATTGCTCCACAATCACCCTCACCTATCATCTTGGGTTGGTACAATAGGCCAGAAGTGGCCGCAGTACAAGGGACTTGGTCCCACCCCACTAGTCATAAAAAAATAGTTGTTGCTGAGTTGGTCAAGAAATTCAGCGGCTATAAGGACTCATTACGATATTCGTACAAGCACGTCAGTGGACTTTATTATCAGGCAGATGAAACCAGTCCACGGTTTGACAGCCTGTTCCATTACAATCAAATGGGGCCATTTTACCCAACAGATTGGTTTCAATGAATGTAAACAACGAACAGTTGTGAAGCATGAAAAAGGGATGCGCAGGGGCATGGAGCAACACGCAACACAGCAAGGGCTTACGAACAGAAGCAACACAAAAACACCAAGTCGCAACAGTAGACAAATGGACGATGCCCCTAATAGAGGTGAAGGAATTATATAATTTTAAGAAATTTCAAACCAAAATCAAATTATAAAGTGAGTGAAATTAATCAGTGCAAATAAATATCGAGTGTAAAGGTAAAGGTGGCATGCACTGTCTTCGCTCGCTCGGAAGCCGGGATCGTGGGTTCGAATCCCACTCAGGGCATGGATGTTT
>NW_019722424.1:169093-230438 GCF_002891405.2 Cryptotermes secundus | reverse complement strand
TCCCAGTACTTCGGTTTCACCTGCCAATCTTCATTCTACCAAATTCTCCATCCTCATAATCACCCGGGGCAGGTACAATAGGCCAATCAGTGGTCGCCGTGCCGAGTGGACCCAGTTGGACTCCAGCCCCCACTAAGCGAATTAGTCCAAATATCGAGTGTATATCAAGTAAATTAAACAAGAGACAGCACATTTGCAAGTGTATAAATAAGTGATCATTTTATACAATTTATACATCTTATACAGTGAGGCAGTTTTGGCGTAGACAAAACACATGATGATGGTCGTTTGAGGCTGAAACATTTTGTAAGGAGGAGAAATGAAAGTGCAAATATTGTGCGTGAAAAATAGCATATAAATGCTGTAAAATAAAGTAAAGCTGTCCCTGTAACAGGCTGCGGAGGCCCATGAGGTTGTGAATGTTGAGGTTCCCACATTTTCTAGACAATCGACTCATACATGACGGTAAGGTTGTCAGCCTTACGCTCCGGCCGCACTTTATCCCCAAGAATATTCCTGGTACTCATTTCTGTTAGAGGCTGAGTCGACTCCAGGGCCATAGTGCCGCTGGAAGGATTAGGTAAATTGAAAAAAAATCCAATGACCTCCTCGGGATTCGATCCCGCAACCTTCCGGCTTGTAGCATAATGCCTCAGCCAACTACGCTACCGCGTGCCCCATATAAATGAGACAGGATGCTTAAATATAATATTGCTCTTATATAACGTAGATTCATATATCAGAAAGCCCACTATTTTGACCCTATTTTCTGAGGCAGTGTGATAGAATTCGTGACGGGTTAACACCACGTCCAATCCCCAAGCGTGAAAACCACCCTTCATCGGCAGTCACCATATTCACAGTTATCTCCCTCTATGCCACCATGACATGATTGATTGCAGGGGAATTGGCCGGGCAGATGAACGGGCAAGGAGGATCGACGTGGCGCTGGAGAAGATCAATGCGCGTCATTACAGTGATGGCGCGCCACGGTCTCTCGCCGTAACATAATATTTATTTATTGCCACCGCGCGGCCATTAATCAAAGCGAGCAGCCTTCTAGATAGAATTAGGCCACACAGACTTTTGATACTGGTTTCCGGAAGGAAAAGGTCTTATTGGAAGAAGCTTGCTTTCAGAACACTGTGTATGTTCGTCCGGACCGCCTCTGTGGTTTAGTGGTCAGAGTTCCTGGCTACAGATCCAGAGGACCGGTTTCGATTCCCGGCGCTACCAGATTTTTTGGGAAGTAGTGGGTCTGAAACGGGGTCCACTCAGCCTCGTGACCATAACTGAGGAGCTATTTCAAGGAAATAGCGGCACCGGTCTAGAAAACCGAAATTAACGGCCGTGGGGATCCGTTGCGTTGACTACGCGACACCCTCTATCCGCTACAGCTGGCTCTAACTTCGCCGACAAGCGGCAGTCGCTCGGTCGGTATAGTTCGCTTGCGGACTAAAACCACGGAGTTTGTTTGTTTGTGAATGTTCGTCCGTCTGTCCGTCGCTGATTACAATTCAGATACTAGAATATAGCCGACCGACTTCCATGAGACTCGGTACGAACAGCGTAACATGTGACACATCACCCTCATCTAATCCCTGATATCTTGTCGGGATAACTCAGCTACTGGTTTATTATGGGCCGAAAAACTGGGTCTAGCTTCTGTTCATTTGAGTCCGATATTTTCTTCAGCACCTTGTTTTAAAACGCATACAATTTATTGTTTATTTTTACACTGGCTCTACAGCCCCCCTGGGCCCTCGCCTCTGATTTTCAGTTTCATGATCATTTTACAGACGGTATGACTCCTTGGATGAGTGATCAGCTCGTCGCAGCAATTTAATTCACTGCATCAGAATCCTAAATCACATTTCAAATCTACAAGACACAACCAGGAAGTTTGTTCTGTATATTGTGATATCCAGCATTTGAGACGCATTGGTGATGGCAACTGAATAAGAACAGGAATCTCCCAACAATGTATTTTACTAAGGAGAATGGGAAGGTAAACAGGCAAATTTGTCCCTCTGCTTAATTAATAAAGCACTACGCCATTAAGGCGTAAGGGGGAGTGACTGTATAGAGCCACGTTTTCTTTACCTCGGCAGTAGTTGGAGGTGAGTGGTCAGCTTCACGCCCCGGCCGTTTTACCCCCGGGTAAAGAGTCATTGATACTCACTGGCTAGGAAGCTGGGTGGCCCCACAACCGGTTTGGGCGACTAAGAGATGAGAAAATTCTTGTCCCAACCAGAACCCGAGCTGCGACTCGTCGGTCGTCCAGCCCGTAGCCAGCTATATAATTCTTGGGTTACGAAAGCGGACTTTGTTATGGTAATGGTGGGATTACCAGAACTGTTAGTTTGATACTCACTCACTCACTCACTCATGGAGCTGAGCCCTTCTGAGGAGCCGCCAATTGTGCAGCTACTCAAGAACTTCCCAGCGTTTTATGGAACCCGAAGGTTCATTACCGTGTTCATAAAAGCCCTCCACTGGTCCCTATCCTGAGCCAGATCATTCCAGTCTATACCATTCCATCCTATCTCCTTAAGATCCATTTTAATATTGTGCCCTCACATACGTCTTAGTTTCCCAGTGGTCTCTTTCCTTCTGGCTTTTGTACCAATATCCTATATGCATTCCTCCTCACCCCATTCTTGCTAAATGCCCTGCCAATCTCATCCTTCTTGACTTGATCATTCAAATTATATTTGGAGAAGAGTACAAGTTATGAATTAGTCTGATTTTTTTTATTGCTGGTGGGGTGGGACTAAGTCCCTTGTACTGCGGCCACTTCTGGCATATTGTACCAGCCCCAGATGATAGGTGAGGGTGGAATGAAGATTGGCAGGGGAAACCGAAGTACTCGGAGATAACCTGCCCCAGCTTTGTCCACCATAAATCCCACTTTACCGGACCCGGGATCGAACCCGGGCCGCCGCGGCGGGAAGCCAGCGACTAACCGCTTGAGCTATGTCGCGGCCTAAGGTCTTGTAAGTTACCTCCTAACTTAATGTGTTCCGACTAATATCTACTGTCGTCTCACTGCCGATGAGTGCTACATGCCCTTCACATATTTTCCGCATTAATTTCATTTCATTCATAAAATTTGGCGAAGAGCACAAATATGAGGCAACCAAAAATATACTGTATTTATACACGTATAATTATTTTTCAAAGTCTCGAGTGACACTTAACGCTCATAACTTCTTCATGAAATTATGATCCAATAAAAGCAAAAAATAATTATATTACGGCCGACTCTTCGGGACTTGTACAGGAAGAATCCTGCAGCTTACTTAGTGTGCTCTTTAATGTAAGCAAACATTTTTTTGTAATGAGGGACATGGCAAAACAAACAATTGGAGTCGCTGCGTCAAAGTGCTGGGGGGGGGGGGTCCCTTCCCCGTATATTGACACGCCTCGCCCTGCGGCCGACATTTCCGACAGCAGATCTCTGTTGTCGGTCTCAGTAATCAGCATTGCCCCACCGTCGGGAGGTTGCTGGATTATTATTGTTATTATCATTAGTATTATTTAATAACTAGTTCTGGGAAGATCTTACGACTCCTGCCTCGCTTCAGACGCTTCAGCCAACAATTAGTAACTTTGCAATTTAATGATCCATTTCTGTGCACAATTTACAGCAGTAGAGATTCCCACTTAGTATTATCTGATATAACCTCAAAGTTACATAGAGCCTACAATGTTTTGCAGTTATTCTGTTTATAAGCGGCCTCCGTAGTCTAGAGGTAACGTTCCCACCTCATGACTCGTAGTACGCGGGTTCAAATACCCGGCGGAGGTCGTCGAATTTTTAAGGGCGGAAAAATTCAGGGAACAAGTCCTCCGGGAGGGACTTTAAGCCGTGGGTTTAAATACCTCGTTTTTCAATTTCTAAAACAGTGTATATAGAAACTGTACTAAGAGAGTTACATGATGTAACTTGTAAAATTGAATTACTTCGAAATTATAAGAAGCTACTGTCCACTACCGAAACCGCCCATGTTCAAACAGCCTGTAGGCAAGAATTCTGAAACTCGATGACGTCCCCAAAGTAGAATCACTAACGTCATGATACGGGTAGAGTAGCCGCTGTCACAAGTTAATAGCACACGGACTGGGTTACAGGCGGTCTGCTGCCCGATATCTTATTGCTGTCTTTACGGGTGGCATAACCGAAAGGGACGTCAACAAACACTGACATGCTGCCCCGAAGCAGCATCCAGTAACTTTTGAGAAATATAATATCGCGTGGGGGGGTGGGGAGTTCGGAAACATAAATCACTTTTAGCTTCTAAATGGTTCTGAAGCTGGCGTATAACACTCAGACTTGCAGTGTTTGACAAAATTCTCCAGGGCACAATTTTTATTACATATTATCCTGTTATCTCCATTTGACAACGACAGGCACGTTCTCATGGAAACGACTGGGGTACAATAATGAACAGTGCCTTCTGTGAGGTCCGTGCCGAGATGTCACAACTGAGACAAGTTTAGAAGTTAGTTGTAACAGAGTGAGTTGACAGAGAGTTGTAAAGGAACTAGTGAACAGAAGACTTGGTTGATTCAGTTGAAGAATCCGCACTGTTAGATGCTGTTGCCATGGAACGACTTGTGAAGACATGGAAATCAGCGATGGCGCTACAATTAAGTGTAGTCACGAACTGTGTGTTAAAGTGGCCAATGAATCCAATCTCCAATCAGAAACCCAGTTGAGAGTCACTCAGACACGTGACAATTACTATTCTGGGATTTTCCTGGAGGGATTGAGAAAAAATTACGAAAAACCTCAGTCAGGATATTCGGTGTATCGGCATAGATTCAAACCATACACCTTCTGAAAAGTCAGATGCGTCTCCGCTTCTGCCATCTTCAGTTCTCTTTTCTTAAAGTAAGCTCTGTTGATCCAGTCATGAAAACTAGTAACCGAACCGGACCAATTAGCAGCGCCGTGTCTACATTTGTTCAGCTTCAAGCTTAGTTCTATCCCTAGTTACTGTTTCCCATTGAGCCTTTGATGAGACAAGCATTCACAGCATTTCAGTCGACTGACTTGGGTCTTGATTCCGTGGCTTTAGTCCGCAAGCGAACTATACCGACTGAGCGACCGCCGCGAAGTCAGTGTCAACTTTAGAGAATACAGGCTGTCGCGTGGTCAGCGCAACGAATCCCCACGGCCGTTAATTTCGGTTTTCTAGACCGGAACCGCTATTTCCTTGAAATAGCTCCTAAATTAACCTCACGAGGCTGAGTGGACCCCGTTCCACACCTACTACTATTCAGAAAATCTGGCAGCGCCGGTAATCGAACCCGGGACCTCTGGATCTGTGGCTAGGAACACTAGACCACAGAGGCGGTCATTTCAGTCGGTTATAAATTCAAGAAACCAGGTAGATCTGAAATGACGGCTTCTAAGCGAGAGCTTTAGCACAACTGTATTATGAATTGGAGATCCTTATTGCAGTGCTCATTTAATGACAATCATATCAAATCAACTTTAATGCCAGTCAGATCTGCTCGAACACATCTCACTAAAACACAGCGCATTGTTCCCGGTATGTAGTAAAATTTTATCGCCCATAACAAATCAATATTCATTGGGCGGACCGCACTGTGAACACCACTTGTTCTGATCGCCCCATTAACTAACATTGCTCTCGAATTCTCTCCCAATTTCCATTACACAATTCCTTGGATAGACCGTGATTCAATGGTACAAACAGTTTGAAAAGAAACAAAGACGAGACTTTAGTTGCGATATTGGTGTATTCATTTGACGATTTCTCCGCCAGATGCCACTATAAGGCTGAATGCACTCCATTTTATTCACTGGGTTATTGTTTTAGAATTTCGAAAGTAACTGGCATAAAGAGTAAAGCTTTCTTCCCAAGAGTGAGTAAACTGGAAATGCAGATGAAAAAGAGGCGTGGCCTAAGAAGTGCGAAGAAACGCACGCGGTAAATTTGGTACCGAACATAATGTAAATTAATCCTTCCAGCCGCACTATGGCCCTGGGGTCGACTCAGCCTCTAACAGAAATGAGTACCAGGAATATTCTTGGGGGTAAAGGGAGGTAAAGGCTGACAACCTCATCGCCATCTTTGAGCCGACTGTCTCGAAAATGTGGGAACCTCAACATCTCACAACCCTATGGGCCTCCACGGCCTGTTACAGGGATAGCTTTAGTGTTTGTCCAGTAGCTCTGTAAAAATATGTGAACGCTGTCCAAACTGGTAGCATGGTCTTAAGTCTCTTTATACTGCTGACGTCTCCGAGCATCCACCGCTTCTTAACTCTGACACAGTCGTGTTTCCGAACTTGTGCCGATTATATAATTACGTTTTTTTTTGTTTGAATTCATCGTGTGCTTTAAATTTCAAATCCTTCCGGATACTGTGATCCAATAAGATCCAATCCAATAAACCAATTACCAATCCGAAGCCCGTCTCTGGCCACTAATACACGTGACAATACTTTTCTAATGTGTAAAGGTAACAAACTAAAATGAAAGTTACAAAGCCCTACAGGATCCACGTGTTTGTATTATATCAACGGTTCATGAGGGTTATGACTACCTTGTTACAGCACAAATAGAAACAATGCGTTCACAGAGACGGGAAACAAAACGTCCTTAAACAAGGAGGCTGGACGGTGACTGCTGAGTGTGCTTAAGGTCGCGTGCAATTTGCGCAAATAATATACTTCCAGGGCCCCTTTTCTATAGAATGAGTTACTCAGTATTTAGCCATGTTTCCTAAAGGAAATGGCTGTTCAAAAAAAAAAAAAGGCTCAAGNGGGGGGGCTCAAGCTATGAAGCCTTTACAGAACAGTGATAATTACATGCATGGCCGTTTTAACAACACTCAACAAGACATCCCGCCTACACAAGCTTCATAAGAGAAACTTGTGAGGGGTTATTTAACTGAAATACTTCGGTTCACGTCACAAGAAACACAATATGAACAGCAAAATGTTAGAACCCTTTGACGGCTCAGAAATGAAGATTAACAGAGGGAGAACAGTATCTTACCTGCTTTGCTGGTGACACGCAAAGACTCCGTGATGGTAGTCGAGTGGTAGCCCTTCGACGAACTCAGACCTGCAACGAAAAAGCAGAATTTCATTGTCACAAAATTTTAATGGGTCTTAGAGAGAAAGGATGGGATGATATGGATTGGATTGGTCTGGCTCAGGATAGGGACCAGTGGAGGGCTCTTGTGAACACGGTAATGAAATTTCTGGGTCCATAAAATGCTGGGAAATTCTTGAGTAGCTGCAGATTTGGCGGCTCCTCAAGAAGGGCTCAGCTCCATAAGCAAGTAAGTAAATGTCACAGAATTTATGCTTGGATTCAGTAGGAGATGAAGATTCGCTTTGATGAGACAAAAGGGGCCCGTACACGTACGAGTCTGGCTCGCGAGTCCGGCTCGGCGAGCTTGACTCAGGAGCCGGGATCGGATTAATTTCACGGCACACGCATGAGCTGACTCCCAACTTTGCGACCCACACACGAACGAGTTTGGCTCATTGGAACCCGAGCCGAGTCGGACTCGTACGTGTATGCGCCCCTTAAGGCACTTGGGTGTGTGACATGATCAAATGTGTACGCGGGACTGGGAATTAAAACAGTTTAACGCTGCAAATATGAATTATTTCTGAAGAGAAATCTCTTTAAAATCATTATTTGAGAATCACATTGAGGAGCATAAGCAGGTCGGAGCCTGCAGAGCGCATGGGATATATGAGAAGCTGCTACAAAATTTTAGTTTTAAATCCAGAAGGAGACCATTTTGGGAGCTAACTGCAGCCTTGAACGCAATGCGACGAGTATTAAGATTATGGTCTTTTGTGATATGACGCCGCGTAGTTTGGGAAGTCAGTTACCGACGTTTCGGAAGAACATATAACCTCCATCTTCAGGGAACAATAATGTCACTTTTCTACCCTTAAATTGAAGCAGTATGTTTATTCGAGTAGTACATATCTACAAAACTATACGGCATCACAGCTGTAATCTAAATAAGATATCGGTATGAGACTGTGAAACGGATTCAACTGGCTCGAGATATGGTCCGCACACAGAGTTTTGGGAACCCAATGACGAAATTTTGGGGCTTCATAAACTGCTGAGAATTTATTGATCAGTGGAACGCCTGCTGGTCTCAAGAAGAACTCTTCCGGACGCTGGTTACCGCAGGCGCGCAATGTCTAATCATAACGAAGGAACCTGACACACACAGAGGTCTGAGATTTCCCAAAAACTTATCAGCGCCCAACAGCGATTAACCTGTAACAGCAATATTCATACAGTGTTACGATGGGCCATCTCGCCGCGCCATTTTTATCTCGGCGGCCATGTACAGTGCACGATGACGCGAGCAGAGGGTGAAGGGGATTTCCTCTATACGAATTATATGCCAATATATAACCACCCCTGTGACACTGAGAATGAATTTACAGCATGGATCCCTGTAATAACAGCTACTCTCTCCTGTTCTCTTTCTGTACTGCCTTCTCACTTATCGTAGAGTTTCTGTATGATTACATCTAGTTGGCACTTCCTGAATTTACGGACAGAAAAATAATAATAAAAAAAGAGGCCATACATAAAAATACAAATATCCACTCACAGTATGAAACAATTATAAATTACCCTCAATATACAGTTTTATTTGAAAAATATGTAAAAATGGATGGAATTTTGTACAATACAATGGGAACACATTAAATCAAGGATGCATAATAGAATATTTATGGGCGCTGGCCCTTTTGTATCGGTAAGGCACCTGAACCCCTTCTGCCATGTTTCGGTCCATTTATTTGCCTTCACTTCTACTTGTACTTAATATGCCAAACTGATACCCGAGTATTCATGGCAATATCCGCGCAGTTAACGTTTCACAATTTTCGTGAATATTATATACCTTTATTTTACAAAATTTATTCAGTTTCTTTTTACTTCAAATTAATTGTTACTGATACAGGGGTTGGAAGGAATACAAAAAAATACAACTTTAACTAGACCCATTAAATTCTATTTTATTCTTTTCTTTTCCCGTCTGTTTTTAAAAATATAACAATTAAAATATAAAACGCGTTAACTCTGACCCTTGATCTGTATGAGTATGGAACTTGGCCAGTTACATTATGGGATGAACAAATTGTGAATATTTAAAATCTGGATGTTTATAAAAATATCTGAATCTACGAGGGAGAAAATAAGAGAAAGCCGGAGAAAATGCACTCTGAGGAGGGCCATAACTTTTATTCTCCACCATATATTATTAGGATTATGCAAGAAAAGGCGAATAAAATGGGCGAGGCATGTAGCACGCATGGGAGAAATAGAAATGCGTGCAACATTCTGGTACTGAAACGTGAAGGGGAGAGGCCAACTGGAACGGGTAGCCGTAGATTGGGGGACAATATAAAAATGTAAGATCTGATGTTTTCACGGTGGTGACTATGAAGAAAGCAGTTTTCTGGGATGTGGTACCGCGTAGATGTGGTGTTAACCGACGTTTCGGAGGAACGTATCGCCTCCATCTTCAGGGTAGAAGGAAAAATAAGAAATCCGCAAGCGAAGAGACCGTGAGAACCGGTACAAGGAGACTGGTCAGTTTTATCATTTATTGTTTTATTAAATAATAACAAAAATAAATTCTGTAGGACTCGAAGTCGATGTGACGGGAAAGTATGCCTTATGAGTTCCGCTTGGAACTCCTTGGTTCTTTCTAGTTTCCTTACAGCGTCTAAATCCGAGTAAGCTGGCTCAATCGGCAATGCTCCTGACTTTTTTCTTCGGGAAGTGCCTCGTTCTAACCTATGCCGGGACACATACCGTTCTTCGATTTTCGTGGTTTTCCTCAGTACTTCCTGGCAAATGCTGTAAGAGGCCACGAGTGCATCACTCTACATCCTTTCCAGTTGATCACGTAACCACTGAACTCCATATAAATCTGAGATACTTCACGAACAAATGGCGCCTGAATACCTCATGCCGAACACTACAGTATGGAGAGGCAATGACTCTGGATGGAAGCGGTCGTTGCCTGTTCCAAGGCAGGCCTACGGGAAGCGACGGCAGTCGGTTTTCATGCCTCCCGACCTACCATTGTTCTCGCAAGTTCAGAGCCATTATCGGCCGCTCGCACTACATGGTTGCTACACACAGTGAAGATGTGGACCTTGCTAGCAGAGTTAATGTTACCATAGCAACGGTCGGCGGAGGGGGCGGGGGTCCTTATCCACGTGGAGACAGGGAGCCGCTCGTTAGGACTTATCAAACTGGCTGTCGCGATACCAACATCCCACCCGCCTCCACAAGACATTCACACATTAACTATTGTGCGGCCATATTGGAATCCATCACATACTGTGATGTGCCCTCCCTCCCCCCGTTCCCCCAGCATCTCGGTGGAGGAGGAGCACAGAAATACGGACGACATATTTCTGAGAGGGGAATGTGTGCGCACATGGGACTTCGTTTGTTTTACGCGTTCGGTTCACACTTCATGGTCGCCATGGTAATGGCAAAACTGTACTCGCTCTACAGCAGTATGGGGAAATAGATTGTTGTTATTATTATTATTATTATTATTATGGGGGGATGCGGTAGCGTAGTTGGTTGAGGAGCTATGCTACCAGCTGGAAGGTCGCTGGTTCGATTCCCGATGAGGTCATTGGGTTTTTCAATTGACCTAATCCTTCCAGGAGTAGACTCAGCCTCTAACAGAAATGAGTACCATGAATTTTCCTGGGGGTAAGGGACGGCCGGCGCGTAAGGCTGACAACCTCACCGCCATCTGTGAGCCAACTGTCTAGAGAAAACGTGGAAGCCTCGACGTCTCACAACCTTATGGGCCTCCACGTCCTGCTACATGGATACATTTATTATTATTATTATTATTATTATTATTATTCGCTCTGAAATTGAAGTTTTCTGCAGAACAATTATAACCACATGGTTTCAAGACATAAAGGAGTCCACCACAGGTAAATCTGCTGTCAGCACATAAATGAACTGTCAGTCTCTTAGTCCAAGTACGAATTGGGGGTTTCTTCCAGTTATTTTGCAAAAGGAAATGTCCAACAAGGCCCTTCTAGTGTCGTGGTTAGCCCTGAGGTTTCTAAGTACACGTATTTGTGCAGAATGCGGCGAAGGAACGACTAAATCTCGACGCGCCGATCTGCACCTGACTTCAAACGAAATTCAACATGTCTCAGACTTGAGGTTATCGCGGTATAGATGAAGTTGTCCCTGTGCTCAACTAATTAAGCACTATGCCATGAGGCGTATGAGGGGAGTGGATGCAGAGATACAAATTTTCTTGAACTCGGCACTAGCTGGAGGTGTCTCAGGCAGACGCCATATAATATGGTACATATTTACCGCAATTTCGGAGAGAACTTTTGCCTCCATCTTCATGGTTGTTGTGCTATTTCTAATAGACCCAGAGACATCCTGCATCCTGATGCTGGAGGCAGCATCGACTTAGAGTCCCTGGCAACAAATTACGTACCAGACAAAGACGAAGCAGTCAGATGTCCGTGGCTCGAGTTCTTATCTGCGCGGCTCTGAGAGTGCGGCTCTAAACCTGAAACAAAGAAGTGCGCCATGTCAGTCACTGCCGTGGCCATTCATAGCAAAACATAGTCGTACTCGGGCTTAAGCACTTCTCTCTCCGAAAATGACTCGTAAGTCGAAGGAACTCAAAGTCAGGGTTACTTTACTCTTGGCGGTTTATCTCCAATCAGTTCGTCGTGGCGCCAAGCTCCTTGAGGATCACGACCAGAGTTTTCTCTTTGCAACTGAACCCTTAAGGTCATAGTCCTTATGTAACATCCTTTCTGACAAGAGGATGGGTTTGTCTCTTATGAATAGGCTTCGGAGGACCCTGTAACTTCTAAAGGGTGCGGCCCTCGGGTGGGGCATAAGGGAGCCAATCTGTTAAGGTGGGCCAGTCTCTTTTATGTTCCTAGAGCTCAAGACTAAGATCAGTTTTTCAATATTTCTGAATACAGTACGCTACAAATATGCTGATCTTATAAACTTAATAAGGGACGTAAGAAACATAGTGTTAAAACATTTCAACTGTTAAAGATAAAAAATAAAATAATGATTGTCTTACCATGGATCGTTAAGATTTTAGCTGTCAGAGTATTACAACATAGCGCACGTGTAAATCCGAAATTCGAGTTTCGAATGGAAAGTCTGACATTTCTGAGCTTAAGCATGTTGGGTGTTAATTTAATGAGAAATTCTAAGTCGGGAACTTTTAGGTTGAGGTACGACTGTGACTTATATTGTAATGAGTTAGTTAGTTAGTTATTAGAGAGGGTGGGTTTCCCCATGCACTTAGACCTGTAGTGGTCCATTGTGCTTCCCTCTATGATTTCTACCAGCCTCTATATCCTACCGGTATTGGTGCTTACCATCAGTCCCGCCCAGCCAGCGAGACCGGCTCTACTGGCTGAGAGGTATCTATAATGCTCCCCCCAATCTACCGGAGGTATTAGTGACTGCTGTTGGGCGGGAAACGTCCGCAATTTTGGCTCAGTGACCTCCTTTGGAGGTATGAGGTTCTTTTACGTGCCGTAAAGCTACGACACGGGACCCACGGCTTAAAGTCCCTCCCGGAGGACTTGTTCCCTGAATTTTTCCGCCCTTAAAAATTCGACGACCTCCGCCGGGTATTTGAACCCGCGTACTACGAGTCATGAGGTGGGAACGTTACCTCTAGACTACGGAGGCCGCATATTATAATGAGTTAATTCATTATGTACATTATATTTAGGAATTTTACTGAATTTTATTTACTGTAAGTTTTATACATTTAATTTGGTCATAGTATTAGTTACGACCCAGTGTGCGTCATTTTCCAATGGGAGAATGTTTCGGTAAAGCCTGCATATTCACTGGTAAAGAGATAAACCTATACGTATTTAATCCATTGCGTGGTACGAACTATATAGCCTGACTTACTCGGGAAACACTGACTGACAATCCGGTGCTTAACGAGGCTCTTCACCTACCGTCTCTTTGGAAACCCAGGCTACCGTTTAAAACTATGTCAGTTGCCATGAATACAGACATGGCTAACGGAAATCTACTTAATATAGTACGTAGGCTGTGCGTGCGTGCTACTTGCCCCTCCATCCCATATTCCGTAATTTCATCATCCTAACAAAGCCGGCCGAGAAGTAAAAATTAACTTACATTCAATGTACTTTTCTCTTGCCTCCTGGCTCTCTTAGGTCCAAATATTCACCTCAGCGCTCAGTTCTCAAATATGCGCAATCTATATTCTTCCCCTAATGTGAGACAACAAGTTTCACGCCCACACTAAAGAGAGGTAAACAGTTTAGTAAGACTGGCTGGGTCGTTAGGGTACTTCACTGATGATGTGTCACCTGCTGGAAGTACTGCATAGTTTTGGCCGAAAGATAGGGGGTTGCCTTGAGTGGGATTTTCATACTGTTCCCCACATTTCCAGGCGACTACTGAGACAGTGCATTACAAGAGACACGGATGTCTTTAAACTTAACACTCATAACAGCCCAACTATTTCTCATTCAACACTAATATTCCTTCCACATGATTAGTTTTTCAGTAATCCAGCACGACTTACAGAGGCGACAGCTGCAAAGGCTGATGAGAAATAACTGCGATGCTTCATTCACTCACTCATGGAGCTGAGCCCTTCTTGAGAAACCGCCAATTTTGCAGCTACTCAAGAATTCCCCAGCATTTTATGGAACCCGAAGGTTCATTGCCTTCTTCACAAGAGCCCTCCACTTGTCCCTATCCAGAGCCAGATCAATCCAATCCATACAATCCCATCCTATCTCTCTCAGATCCATTGTAATATTGTTCACCCACCTACACCTTGGTCATCCCAATGGTCTTTTTCCTTCTGGCTTTCCCACCAATATCAAACATGCATTCTTCTTCTCCCCATAAACTATGATGGTTACGTGAAAATATTCACACCTTGGACAGCAAAGTAAAACTAACCAAGAATTTTAGTAAAACTGGATTGGGTACTCGATCTAGAGACCTTTCCACTGAAGAGACATTAACTGCGACCCGCCTAAACAACAGCATCAGGGACTGGAGCAGTGTACTTCACAGAGAAAATATACTTAATTCAGCAAACGAGAGTAAGAAACGCAAAAGGGAAAAGAGATAACGGGAATATAAATCAAATTCCAACAAAAGAGAAAATCCTCATTTCCCGTCTCGCAAACGCATCACTTTCCTCCTGCAAGCCTTATCACTTCCCTGAATATTGTCGGCAGCTCGCTAGGCGCCGCAACGGTCGCAGGTTACAGCGAGCCCAGACATTCTTTAGCCGTGTACTGACAAATGCAGGCTATCAGAACCACCGTACTCATATATTTGAAAAGGAGATGCATTTTGAAGAAACCTAAACGAGCACCCAACGCTTACAGGTCACTAACAACTACATGTGGGTTTCCACAAGCTATAGCCATGCATTTAGTGCAAGAGATGTGTCCTACTAATGGTTATCAAAATAGAAATAAACAGCGATATTAGCCCCAAACATTAATAGACTGGCCATTCTAATGGAGACAGTTTGTGTTTTCTGAAAGACAAGAATGGGTTGTTTATATTTCATTTAGCTAAGCTCCGTATGATAAACTCAGACCAAAACTTCTGGCTTTAATCAGACTGAGAAACACCTCAGTTTTTAAAAAGTATAGAGTGAATTTAAGGGACATAATAAACGGCTACAAAACTTTTTGTACCTTGACTACAAGACAGCAATCCGAAAACTGAACTCCTTACGTACTACACGTACCACTTGCTGCATAATGAGGAGCGTCATAACTTGTACTCTTCTCCAATTATAATTAAAATGATCAAGTCAAAGAGGATGAGGTGGGAAAGGCATGTAGCACGAATGGGGGAGAAGAGGAATTCATATAGGATATTGGTGGGAAAGCCAGAAGGAATGAAACCACTGGGAAAACCAAGGCGTAGGTGGGTGGACAATATTAAAATGGATCTGAGAGAGATAGGATGAGATGATATGGATTGGATTAATCTGGCTCAGGATAGGAACTAGTGGAGGGCTCTTGTGAACACGGTACTGAACCTTCGAGTTCCATAAAATGCTGGGAAATTCTTGAGTAGCTACAGATTTGTCTTCTTCTCCTCAAGAAGGACTCAGCTCCATAAGTAAGTATCACTTGCTTTAACGTACAAAGATCCTGAATTTCTCCCGCAAAGCGTGTTTCGTTTTGTTCTCGCAGTCGACAGTAGGCCTAATTGTTGTCCTGAACGATAAATATAAAATTATAATTTATTTGAGATGCGGCAAATTTTCTGGGAGATAAGAACCGAATTCTTATAACTGGAAATAATGCGTTACTTCTGAACTAAATCTAATCATTATCAGAAAAACAGAGTGAGACGGACAGAGATAAGAAAAGGTGTGCAAGAGGACGGTCAGACGGGAAGATGGACGGACATAAGTACAAACAGACAAGACAAGCATGCACGCAGACAGCTAGACGGACCGACGGACGGTCGGATAGACAGACAGATAAGAAACTTAGATGACTACATAACAATGCAACTGACATAGACCACCAAAAGATTTTGAATTGTCAGCGTTTTAACATTCTCGTATGTCAGTATACAGTACAATAATTTAATGAAATTTACTTCTCCGTCTGTGTACCGGGAAGTGATTTTACAAGTTTCTGAGATTTGTGTATAATACTCAGAATTATTGTTTTTTTTGGGGGGGGACTTTGCCCATCGTCATGTATTCTAGAAACTATAAAACACTAACTTGTAGAATACAGGACGACGGACAAAGTTCAAAATCTCAGTAATTCTGAGTGTTTTCTAGTTTCTAGATTACTGGATGATGGACAAAGTAAAACAACAAGTAATTCTATTTTCTAGTGTCTAGAATACCGAACGATGGACAAAGTCCAAAAACCCAGTAATTCTGTTTTCTAGTTTCTAGAATATCAGATGATGGACAAAGTCCAGAAATCCAGTAATTCTGTTTTCTAGTTTCTAGAATACCGGACGGTGGACAAAGTCCAAAATTCCAGTAATTCTGAGCACTGATTTTATACTTTATGAGTGTGCCTGATGTGTACCGTTTAGACTACACACTGTATAGAAGAGTCGGAGAAATTGCCGCTGTAGCACGGCGAAACGCATTTCCATACTTGTAAACTTACGTACAATTCAACACGATATTCGTTCACTAACAGTTACGGTTGATTGGCTAGCAGAGTTGCTTTGTGTGCAGGAAGTTATGAGTTTGGAATTCAGTCATGATACCGGCTGTCATGACCGAAAGCTGTCGTGTTTTTTCTTAGTTCTTGCAGTCAAATGTTGGGATTCGTATCCCAGTATTCTGTCCACAAGCTATATAACTACATCTTTCCATACATTTTCCCTTTGCACTACAGCCCCAGTGGGCCTAGTCCTACCTCCATGAACTTCTCCGTTCACTTCGGTTTTTCTAGATCTTACACATTCGGTAGGACTCCCTGGGCGGGTGATCAGCTCGTCGCAAAGCCTCTACCTGTACACAAACACAGAAAAACGCACACAAACATCCATGCCCTGAGTGGGATTCGAATCCACGATCCCGGCTTCCGAGCGAGCGAAGACAGTACATGCCTTAGACCGCTCGGCTACCGTGACCGGCCTCTTTCCATACTATTACATCACATTCAAGTGAAATCATCTTACAGCTGGAAGAATTAACTGTTTTAACTTAGCTTGTTGCTAACAGGAAAGAGAAGCTGCACAGCCCTTTTAATAGAATCTGTTTAACCTCTTTATCTCCCGAACATAATTATATTATATAATGGCTTCCTTTCTTTGTACTGTACAATATGAAATGACATTTTGCAGAACCACTTCATAGTACCAAGACATATATTCGCGAAATCATAAAACAATTTCCTTGTGATGTGGGGTATGTAGAGAAATAAATAAGAATAAGCATGCAGAGCACAGACTCCAAAGATCGCAATACCGCAGTGTTCATACTGCTGACCACAGAAGTGCCGTTTGTTTCTCTAAAACGGACAGTCATTTTCTGTAATATTCATTGAACTGATTCAGCGGACGGACAGACACTTAAATAATTAAACATTTCCATGCTACCTTAATTAAGGAAATATTCGTTTGTTGATATTTCATGTTGACCGCTTCTGTGGTCTACTGGTCCAGAGGTTCCGGGTTCGGTTACCGGCGCTACCAGATGTTTTAAGAAGTAGTGAGTCACAGCCTCGTGAGGATAACTGACGAGCTATTTCAAGAAAATAGCGGCTCCGGTCTAGAAAACGGAGATTAACGACCTTGGGGATCCGTTGCGCTGACCACGTGACACCTTCTATCCGCAAAATTTGGCATTAACTTCGCCGACAAGCGCCGGTCGCTCGGTCGGTATAGTTCGCTTACGGACTACAGGCCACCGAGTGTGTTTTTGTTGATATTTCATACTTGTATGGTAATGCATACTTTCAGTTGGTGATAATCAGTCAGTTTCTTAGCTTTAAGCGTTAAGAGAAATGGGAAGACACGTTTGTTTTGCTGAATTTAGTGAACAAATAAGTGCAGGCCAGAAAGCCTGTGATCCTGACGAGACAGATCGTGCGTGTCGTAGAAGGTGTTAATAGATTTCCGATGGTTCGATAGTTTGGGGAAATTAAAAAATATAGAAAAATGTATAGACTGTATCCTGCTGTGTATATAATATTTAATTGTTTATATTGTGACGGACGTGGAACTACATAAACATCAACGTGGGGCAACACTGAAACCTACATTTCTAAAACACCCAAGTTTCTCTAGGATAACAGTGAGAAGTGGAAGGAATAACAGCCAGACTTTATACCACACAACAGCACATATGATCTACATGGCAACAAGCGAGAAATAACATAAACCGCCCCTTTTCAGCATACACACGTCAGTTGAAGACTGAACGTGACCGCGCACAGCACCTAAACTGTGTTTGAAATACAACATACAATTAATTTTTATTCCATTTGTGTTGTCACGTGTTGGGTATGTCACGCGACAAATAACTTCACGTGGGTCTCGGATTTAGCGAATCTTTATTGGACACTCACACTTACACACCTTACAATTATTAACGCTTGCAGTATCACTTGACTTCTGGCCCAGTACTCCAATGCGACGTCTCAACTATCCTTGGCTGTGACTGGATCTCAGCTGTCTCTGGCGGCGGCTATCCCAAGATTGTCTCATTTTCGTCTGTGTTGTCTCTGGCTCTGCTTATGTAGGCATTATGCGGACTGGCTACCGCACACCATTCCTCAGTGTTTCGTTTCTACTGTCCGCTGTTACGTAACGGGAGCAACGAACTCTCTGTAGTTCATTTCTGGGGAAAGGCGTTCGTTGCTTCTGCACTGTCTACACAACGGCTCCCTGTTCTTGGCGTTACCATGGAAGTGCCTATTCCAAACTCACGTGTTCGGCAATCCGTTGCCTCGGGAACGCTCCTTCTCAACGGTCTGTTTGTATTCGATTTGTTGCCGTTGGAACTCAACAATCTCTATTGTAGTCGTTGCGCGGCGATTGACGTAAGGTAATGCGTCACAGTATTTTTAATATTTTATTTTGAAATTCTCATTTTATCTTTGTCTTTAGGTTTTTAGTCATTTCATAATATGAACTGTATACTGTAGATATATACCTAATAAATAAATATATATTCGCAGCCATCAGTTGCAAGAATATGGATCCGTATTATAACGAATTTTAATCTAAAAAAACTAAACGCCGTGGCCTGTAGTCCGCAAGTGAACTATACCGATCGAGTGACTGCCGCTTGTCGGCGAAGTTACTGCTAACTTTAGCGGATAGAGGGTATCGCGTGGTCAGCGCAACGGATCCCCACGGCCATGAATCTTGGTTTTATAGACCGGAGCCGCTATTTCCTTGAAATAGCTGCTCAATTATCCTCACGAGGCTGAGTGGACACCGATCCAGACACATTACTTCTCAGAAAAATATGGTAGCGCCGGGAATCGAACCCGGACCTCTGGATCAGTAGGAAGGAACTTTGACCACTAGACCACAGAGGCGGTCAACAAATTTTAATCACTTGAGTTAAGTTCATGAGTGCCTGATGATGACCTCATTATATGGTCGAAACATGTAAACTGTTACGTTTTCATTAATCACATAATATATTTACCAACACCTATTGTCTTTACTGAAGATATTCCCATATTACTTGTTGTGTCGAGGGCCATAATGTACAGAAAACACCGCAAGTTCGAGTGATCCAGAGTCCGAAGAGTTGCCGCAGAGGGATACAGTTTCAACACTACTCTAGCAGAAAGTCAAAGAATAATTGGACGAGATTGTCTACATGCTTTATCTGACGGCGACTGCAAAGGCAATATCGCTGTTACAGCATCTTCAGCACGTAGCATTTCAATTTCATTGGCCCTATCCTACGTCGAGGGGAGACAAAGTTAGGAAGCAAATGGGAAGGTTTTGAAATTCCGAGTTCCGAGGCGGGGGGCCATATTACTGACTTGGCGTTTCCTTCGCCCGAACTGTGCGGGAAGTCACACTTTGCAACCACCCCCTCCCCCGCCACCAACTCCCGTGCGTAAAATCATTCCTAATGCAGAATACTGTGCTGCAGAAAATCATTTTATTATTATAAGTGAGACGTGAAGACGAATGTAAGAAACGCTTAGGGAGACCGAGATAGATCGGAGGATAATATTAAAATGGATCTTAAAATGTGAACTAGAAATAACTGGCTCTCGATAGGGTTGAGTGGTGGGAGCTTATAAACGTGGTAATGATTCTATGGATTCTGTAAATGACAGAGAATGTCTTGTCCTGCTGAGCGACTAACAGCTTCTCAAGAAAGGTTCCATTGTGTTGACTCAATTAATTAGTTTCTTACTTACTTATGCTTGCCTATATGTACCGTGCACTTTGCAAGAACCTATGAAGAAACCAACAGGCTTCAGCTGTCGTCACAGCGCGATTTTTAAAAGTGTCAAGATCTGACAGATGTGGGGGTCTATACGCTTATTCTTAATTCTTGCATAGTTTCGTCCTCCTTATCATCTTCTTCTTCGTCTGGTCTCATCCTGAACATATTTCAGTTTCTTCTTTTACTTCTCATTATTCCTTACATCCTTTTCTGCTATCAATTCTCTACATTTATCCCCTATTTCCTCCACCATTTCCACCTGAAGTGTTGCCCGTTCTTGCAGCAGGTTGGCAACACTGGACTACTTCACAGAATATACCTTATCACGGTTCTCGCAGTGGTGACTGTGTATAGTGTGGACTTGTGTGTTGCGAAACCGTGGAGTCTTATAGGTATGTCCTTCCGAAACGTCAGAATTAGTCTACAAGACCGAATGTTGTCACAACTCAGAAGACCAAAATCTGGATACTTTAACACAAACCCATTCCACTTTTTCCTAATGTGGATTGTTGATTTAATAACAATGTGCTACAAATAAAATCATGCTTCACTTATAATTTTCAGAAGGATTCTCGCGTACTGAATATCGACACACGTTGTAACCCACAGAACTTGAAACGGTGTAAGCTTTGGCCATGGTTGGATAGACGGACTGGTGAGCGAAAGTAAGAACAAATGTTTGCGTGAATAAATTGTGTCTTCAAGTTAAAATGTGGTTGAATAAATTAAATGGACGTGTTCAAAACTAATTAATTATTGAATAAATTGTTAAAAAAGAGGCCACCTCTGTGGTCTAGTGGTCAGAGTCCCTGCCTGATCCAGAGGTCCCAGGTTCGATTACCGGCGCTACCAGATTTTCTGAGAAGTAGTGGTCTGGAACGGGGTCCACTCAGCCTCGTGGCGATAACCAACGAGCTATTTCAAGGAAATAGTGGCTCCGGTCTAGAAAACCGAAATTAACGGCCGTGGGGATCCGTTGCACTGATCACGTCACACCCTCTATCCGCAAAAGTTGGTACTAACTTCGCCGACAAGCTGCGGTCGCTCGGTCGGTATAGTTCGCTTCCGGACTACAGGCCACGGAGTTTGTTTCTTTGGTTCTTAAAAGACAAAATTGAAAGTATAGGTATATAGACGAATTCCAGTAGCGGAAGAATAAATTATGGACTGAAGATTCTAAATAAGTAAATGACTTCTCATTTCACCGAGTTACACAAAATATTATGGGATAAATGTCACTTTAGCAGTGAATCAATTGCACCTTGAATCTCTTACTTGTCATGTCACCTCGACATTTACACTATGCCACACTGCAGCGACGAATTCTGCAGTATAAGGACAAGCATCCAAGAACATTTCTGAGCTTCACTCTGAATTGGGGGAAATGAATGTGGAAAGATAAGTCTGTCCTGCCACGGTGCAACCAGTCGTCCCTCTTAATTGTCAAGAGACATGTCGCTAATTTATCGACAATAATTATCTAGAAAGGAGCAGAAGAAAGAGACACCTCGCGACACAATCAACAAGAACAACTCTTATCGGCACACAACAATTTTTCTGTTTTTTAAAGAGGGAGAGACGGCCGCCGGAACTGGAATTGGAAAAATTACAATTCAAAAATGGAAGAATGAAAAAAGAAGGAAGTAGAAAAACACGGGAGTGCCAAAAGTTATAGCAAGACAGAAAAACCGTAGGAAACAAATAAACCGTGGCAAGCGCAAAATATATAAACAAGGTAAACAGATAACATTCTACACCGTGGCACTGCTCCGGCAGAACACGATACATCTCCACGCCAAACTTAAAAACCTCAGCTGTAATTGTTCGTAAAACCGGCGAACCTGGCACAGTTTAACGACAAAGTTCAGCACTAACAAATCAAATTTACTGCCTATGTGTGATTGCAGCAAAAGCAGACTCAATTCAGAGAATGCTGGCTACAAATCTGCCACGGATGCTTCGTTCCTGTCTTCCTGTTTCGTAAATAAACACCACAAATGTAAATAGGGTATACCTAAATATATAATTTTACCCATGTTTTATATGGGTGTAAACATTTGTTTCTGAACTTACTGCACTACCGCTTTCAAGGCGTCCTCAGCTTCGATGCTGTGTCTGCAATTCTCCATACTTCATTGCCTTTAATGACTATTTACGCGAGGTACAAATTGCCAGCATAGCTAAGCTACCATAGCGATTAGGCTACGGGCTGGGGGACTGAGAAGTCGGTCCCGGTTAGACAACAGATTTTTCTCTTCTCCACAGCATCCAAAACGGCACTGGGATCCAACCAGCCTTCTACACAATGAGCACTAGGGGCTGCTTCCCCGGGGGTAAAGTGGCAGGGACGTGAAGCTGACTATTTAGTTCCATCTAGTGCCGAGGTTAAGATCTCCAGTCTCCCATACGTCTTCATAGCGCGGTGCTTAATTAATTCAGCTCAGGTTTAACTGAATATTGTTGAGTCTAAGGAGGTCTATATTTTGTGTTACGTCCGGTTAAAGATAGGGACCATTGGTGGGCTGCTGTTAACACGATAACGAACCTTCATATTCCATAAAATGCTGGGAAACCCTTGAGCAGCTGAGGGACTGGTCGTTTCTCAAGAAGGATACAGCTCATTGGAGTCAGTTATTTAGTTAATTAGGCCCATTGATTCTTAAGAAACTACGATCTCTTATACATTTAATGTAAGTCTTGTTGTGTTCGGACCATATGAATCACACATAATTTCCCTACCAATTCCACTGTTAATGAAGACTCGTTGAGAGTTCCAGAGTTTTATCCTGTGGACGTACAGACGTGACTCCATGCCACGATCATGCCTTAGAAAGGGCCCATACAAGAAAAGCAATTAAGCGTAAATGGCTACTAGAGCTATACAGGAAACACTGATTATTGGGTTCTAGTGTTATTAACCTCTTTTATGTTACCCGCTAAATATCTCGCTTAGACACAGGGGATCTTAGAGTCTGGATTTGAGAAGATCAGTAGTGAAATGTGTAGTTAGTTAGTTGATTATTTAGAGCGTGGGTTTCCCCATGCACCGCGACCAGTTTGATCTATTGTGCTTACCTCTATGATATTTTACCAGTCTCTTTACCCTACCGATAAATGGTGCGTACCACCAGTCCAGCCGAGCAAGCGAGTTCGGCCACTTGCTTAGCGGTGTCTATAATGCTTCCCCCATCTATCAGAGGCCTTAGAGACTATTGTTGGGCGGGAAACGTCCTGGAATTTGGCTCAGTGATCCCCTTTGGGCATATGAGGTTCTTTTACGTGCCGTAAAGTTACGACACACAGCTTAAAGTCCCTCCCGGAGGACTTGTTCCCTGAATTTTTCCGCCCTTAAAAATTCTACGACCTCTGCCGGGTATTTGAACCCGCGTACCACGAGTCATGAGGTGGGAACGTTACCTCTAGACTACGGAGGCCGCTTAGTGAAATGTGTATCTCTGTAGTTAAAACCAATTCTCCACTGTTTATTTTCTACGGCAGAATTAATAGGTTGCAATCGAAACATAATCACAGAAAATGTTTCTTTAAACAAAATACTATTCGAAGAGTTTAAGAAGATAATAGAAGATTATGGCACAAAAACATTTTTTTTCTTATAAACAGTGACACATTTCGAAGAGAACGTTGTGCTTTGTGCTCCCTAAATAAAAGGTAGCAATACGGCATCTACAAATATTTACTGTGATCTTTCAGCTTCACTGGCACTTCTGTAATATTTCTGCGCGTGGGAAAGTGGAGCTGGTGTAATGGAGATGTTCCGCTTTCTGAGCACACTCGAGTAATGCCCATTTATTCCGATAGGAGGCAATCAAACATATTGTTCGGCGCGTGTACTGACTTGACTCGTGGGGGTGGCGATGAGTACTAGCTGCTTGGTGTTCGGCCAGTGCGCGTCCAATTGTATAGTGCACAAGTCCTTCATGAAACCAAGTGTACCAACAAAGCATTATTATTCAGTCACACAGACAATTAGATGGATGAAAGGACGGTTATACGTACAGATAGAAGGATAAGAGAGAGACAGAAATTCATGGATAAATGAATGGACGGAAGGACAGACTGACGGAGAGACGGACAGAGAGATATGTAAAGATGTGTATGTAGTTTGAAATAAACAAAACTATAATTTTGCCTGTGGTTCTGTATTGGTGTGAAACTTGGTCTCTGACATTAAGGGAGGAACATAGACTGACGGTGTTTGAGAACAGGGTGTTGAGGAGACTATTGGACCGAAGAGAGATGGAGTGACGGGAGGTTGGAGGAAACTGCATAATGAGGGGCTTCAAAACTTGTACTCTTCGCGAAAAATAATTAGAATGATCAAGTCAAGGAAGATCAGATGGGCAGGGCATGTAGCACGAATAGAGCGAGGAAGAATGTATATAGGATATTAGTGGGAAAGCTAATAGAAAAGAGACCACTAGGAAGACTAAGACGTAGGTAGGTGGATAATATTAAAATGGATCTTAGAGAGAGGATGGGATGCTATGGATTGGATTGATCTGGCTCAGTATAGGGACCAGTGGAAGGCTTTGTGAACACGGTAATGAACCCTCGGGTTCCATAAAATGCTGGGAAGTTCTTTAGTAGTTGCACAATTGGCGGCTTCTCAAGAAGGGCTCAGCTCCATGAAATTGGTTGGTTAGTTAGTTAGTTAGTTAGATCGACAGACAGATTTCTATGACGATTATGATGTTAACAGAAATAAGGGTAAAGTTGAGCCTGTGCTTAATTAATTAAGTACCGCGCCATGGAAACGTATGGGGGAGTGTAGGTATAGCTCCACCATTCTTGACCTCATCACTGGGTTGAGGTGAGTAGTCAGCTTCTGTCCACGACCGCTTTGCTCCCGACAAAAGATCCCCCAGTACCCACTGGATAGGAGGCTGGGTGGGTTTCAGAGGAACTGAACCCCGGCCGTTACGCCCGTAGCCCGTTGCTACACCAACTGAGCTATCCCGGCTCATGATGACGATAACAACAACAATAATCTTAAGCTGGAGTTGAGACCACTTTCTGCTTAAGTGGCGAATTTCCGACAGTTACCGCGACAAACCGGACCGCGCTGAATGTCACGTCACTCCGTAATGAAATCGACGTCCCTTCGCTTCCTGTCTTCTGGGTTCCACTGACTCAATTTTCCCTCCCCCGGGACACACTCGCCGTCTTTTCACTGCATTGATTAATAGTTAAAGTGTAGTGTTGGGCTCACCCGATACCACCCCCTGCAAACGCCTCCCATGCTGAGGGGAGATTTACTTGATCCGATAAAGGGAGATCTGGGGTAGGTTATACTACACACAGGGGTGCAACCCTACAACACAGAAGAGTGTAGCATTAAGGAGAACAGACAGAGTCAGAATCTATACTGTAGAACAGTAAGAGAGCTAATTGTCTGTCTTATTAACTCTTTGAGGCCTCTTGTGGGCGCAGTCCAGAAATCTATACTGTAGAACAGTAAGAAAGCTAAGTGTCTGTCTTATTAACTCTTTGAGGCCTCTGCTGGGCACAGTCCAGAAATCTATACTGTAAAACAGTAAGAGAGCTAAGTGTCTGTCTTATTAACTCTTTGAGGCCTCTGCTGGGCGCAGTCCAGAAATCTATACTGTAGAACAGTAAGAGAGCTAAGTGTCTGTCTTATTAACTCTTTGAGGCATCTGCTGGGCGCAGTCCAGAAATCTATACTGTAGAACAGTAAGTCTAAGTGTCTGTCTTATTAACTCTTTGAGACCTATGCTGGGAGCAGTCCAGAAATCTACGAATAAATCATACGGAACTCAGACAGTTGACGTATTAAATTATACACAACTTACTCCAGACACCTTGATAGCCGATTGAAACCCGAATTCCGTGATTCCTTTTTCCCACTACCTGTACCTAGCAATTTCACAAAAGTAATACAAATAATTCGCCATTCACACCTGTACAAACATTAACAGAATCAATCTCACCAACTGAACGTATCTGGTTCACCTAGAAGGAGGTGAAAGTTCTCTTTTGGCAAGTTTGACAAGATTTTACTGTGAACTAGGTATGCCCTCTTCTTCATCCATATACTCTTTTCTGATTACTAAGGGTACTGGAACGATGTAGCTGCTTATTTGTTATAATAATTGTATGACTAAATATTCACCTTGAGTGAATTCCTATCAATTACTACTATGGCGCCGCCACACAGTGATCGCTTGCTGCATCAAACAATTTCGAAACAATGACAAAGATATTTTTATGCATTATAAAAGTTACCGGTCTACACGCTACAATATTATTCGAACTTTCGAAACCCCTGTTGATCGAATACTGGAATTAATAGCAGGCTGCATATGCTAACCCGACCAAGTGGGAAGTACAGCTGGTGTTGCCAACGTATCAGTCACAAATTGCCCAGTGTAATCTCTTGATAGGTGTTTGTTGATCCCTTGTACCCGCTCACATTGACGATTGAGAGAAACAAGGATACATATCCCAAAGTGTGCTTGTGGGAGGGGCACCCGTGTGAATTCAGTCTCTCCTATTAATTTATAAGCAACAGACGGATTTTTATTAGAGTGGACATGAATGCCATGCTAACAGAAGACACTCCAGCTTCGCATTTTCTAATCCATGAATATTAATGATACAAATATGACGGCAGTACTGAGGTGTGTTCGAAATAAATGCAAACCTAACATACTGTTTCGAAATTTTACGTCGTAAAGAATATCCAGTAAAGAAAAATAACATTTGTCAGGGCATAATTTTGTATATATTTAATAAAAATATGGCGGTCGCGCGAAATCACTTATGTTTAGCTTCCAATCTTGTCACAAGTGAATTTTGAATCACCATGTAAAACGTTTTACGTTCAAATTTACAAAGTTGGAGACAAAGCAAATTTGTTACCTCATATCTAACAGCTCTGGGTGAGTGGATTTGTGCTACTAGAAATTGTACACAGGAATTGTGCAATTATTAACTGAAATGTCCTTGGTTCAAATCACTGCTGAATTACAGGCTATCTTGACTGAACCTGTCTGTGCCTTTCTTCATTCTCCGTACAGAAATGCTCAGTAGGCAATGATTCTACCCTTCCAAATCCTTCCTTCCTCATCATTAATACCATCTTACAGCCTCAATCTATGCTATATAACAGTGAAATCGTTAAATAACCAACGATGTAATATTGTGATTACTTCATACCGAAACGTCCTTGACGAAACTACAGAGCCAACGTAAAGAAAGAACATTAATAACATAATTTTTAGTTCCTTTATCTTTTGTACCCTGATTCGCTTTCTACTTCATGTAGCATTTTCTTTAGCCATTGGGGCATATCTGAGGAATTTCATTTCATTTTTCTTACCATATGACGCTGAGGAGTAGGGGAACACAATATAATTACAGTTAAACTGATGGGCTAATTATCTTGCTCAGAGATCAGTAAACATATTTCTAACAGTAAAAAATGTTTCCCTCTACACACTTACAAACGTAATAAGTTTTAATAATTAATTTCAGATTATTTCTAAATGATTATAATAATTCCTGTCTACAGAGTGTTACACTTGGTTGATATTCTAATTACGTACGCAACAGATAAAAAAATAGTTGCATAAAAACAGTTTTAGCGAAATGTCTTGCTATAAATGATAACCCCCCCCCCCCGATCTTCCTCACTTTAATTAATGAAAACCATTTTCATTTCTAGAAGACACTCTACAAAACAATAAAAAAATCTCGGTAAGCCCATGCCCCAGCTAATGACCACCGAGAGGCCGCCCTCTTTTTTCCATCATTTCTCTTTCTCTACTCCAGAGTTTCAGTTTCCCTCGTCTGTTCGTTTTGATTCACCCCCTGCTAGAAAGTTTTCTTTCCCAGGCGGTGCGAAGTGATTACAGCGGCGGGGGTGGAAGGAGGTGCATGGGGGTTGGAAGACGAATCGCACAACGCCTTGCTTTATTACCGCCTCCCAGTCTCACTTCTTTCCCTCCCGCGGCAGAACTTCCGGGTTGTTGCCATGGAAACGGACTGGGATGTGGTCTCATTGTGCCCGGACTCAGCAGCTAGAAGAAAAGGAATGCTTCTACCGAGAATTCCACGGTCTAGCTCCGAGTGGCTGTTCAACCGTCGGGTTCGGCTATGTGGCTGGTCGGTTTGCTGGATTGTATGCAAGTTGCTTTGTAATTGGTTACTTGGTTAGTTTCTCTTTGGCACCTTATTTTTAAATTATTCTAATTTATAAACTCCAAAATTGACCTAATCCTTCCGGCCGCAATATGGCCCTGGGGTCGACTCAGCCTCTAACAGAAATGAGTACCAGGAATTAATTAAATAATTTTCATGGGGAGTAAAGCGTGGCCGGCGCCTTACCGCCATCTTTGAGCCGATTGGCTAGAAAATGTGGGACCCTCAACGTCTCACAACCCTATGGGCCTTCACGGCCTGGTACAGGGATAGCTTTACTTTTTTTTTACTAAGGTAAAAGACTTCCTTGGGAGGTTGATATTCACTCAGGCAGTTAACCTCTCACTTCTCTGAAACTCAAACTTCATAACCGTCTTCACAACGTCCCGCTTATGGCACTGCAGTCAGCCAGTTCAATATATAATTCCTCGCACATTATTTCTGTAAGATCCATTTTAATATTATACTCTCATCTATGGCTATGTTTATCAATTCTTCCCTTCAGGTTTTTCCAACAATTTTGTAAGCACCCATACATACGACAACCGCCATGCCTTTTAAAAATCTCTCCGTTTCATTCTCCTTAATTCAGTCATCATATCATCCTGAAGTGTGTCTGAAGGAGATCACTACCGATGACGAGGTTCTCACCTCAGGGCCTAATGACCAACGTGTTCCGAACGAAGGTAATTTGGCTATATTTGGATACATTGCATTTGAGTTTCTAGAGGCGGTGGCTATTAAGGGTATTTTATTTTGGGCTGTGACGCAATGTAGTACGAGATGTTACGCAGGAATTTATTGCCTCCACTTTCAGGATCGAAGAGTATATCATACACAGAGCAAGCAACAAGAAAACCGCAAACAGAGAACTCTCGTATTTCCAATAAAACACATATTAAGGTGTAGTGTACAGCAAACCTGCTTACCGCTTGAAAAGTTGCGGGTCAAACCTCAACCCCCAGATAGGTTATATTAACCGATTTTCCCCAGTCCTCTGGGTCAAATTCATGTCAAGTATCTTAAGTATACCACGACCGCTTCCTTCAATATCTTTCTTCATCCTTCATTCAAATAATCGCCACCATTCGATTCTCCATAACCCATGCAGTTGAAATAATACCATTAAATGAGCTTACATCCAATCGGAATACAAACGAAAATAAAATGCAATCTCAACTTGCAATAATCAGTTTAATAAAGTGTGTAATGCAATATTCACATGCCTATATGTTACGAGCATCGTTTCACCCCCCCTTCCCCACTTTCCGAGGCCGGTAGGGGTCAGTTGCCATGGATATTGTTCTAATTGATCCCCGAGATTGATGGTTCGATCTGGTGGCCTTCTTCCCCTCATATTAATTGCCAGCACCGGAGCTCTGTTGCAGCCATTTCGTCGTCATGTTATTGATACGGCGAGGGAATCAGACAAGAGTTTCCTGAAAAACACAGCGGTGAAAAGGGAGACAAACTGTTCGACGTTTTGTGACGTTCTTTTGATTTGTTTTGCAAAACTGGAAGCGGAAACACAATGAGGATTATTTTCAATTATTTAAAAAATCATTTAGAAACATAATGATTATAATTTAACTGAGCTTTTCTCAATCTCGGGACGACTTCCTGCCCTCAACCCATGTACTGCACTACTTTCCGCACGCTAAACTTGTGCTGTAAAGAATTGTCTGACGTCATTCTTCAACATTCTTCCTTTTTCGTTTCTCCTTAGCAACTACACTATTTATGCTCAACATTAATACATATTTTCGCAGTCTCCTACCAAGTATCAAATTATGATTAATTCAATTTTTATGGGCACTTGGTGACGTAGTTTGTTGAGGCAGTAAGCTAGAAACCGGAAGATCACGGGTTCGAGTCCCAATAAAGTGGAATTTTTCAATTGACCTAATATTTCCAGCCGCACTATGGCCCTGGGTTAGACTCAGCCTCTAACAGAAGTGAGTAGCAGGAATCTTCCTGGGGAAAGGACGGCCGGCGCGTAAGGCTGACCTCACCGCCATCTGTGAGCCGATGGGCTTGATCATGTGGGACCCTCATCGTCTCACAACCCTATGGGCCTCCATGGCCTGTTACAGGGACATCTAATTTCCTTACTTTCCACTAATTTCATGTCCAGTTTTCTAACGAGTTAAATGGGTTCTATACTTCGCGCATATTCAGTTTTTCTGAATGTGTAACATCGATAATTTTGAAGTTTCCTTTCATATTTCCAATCCATAATCTTTAATTTCTGGCACAGAAGAAGAACTTTATGCAGAGTACGGCAGAAAACCCGAGAAGTCCTTCCTTATGCTTTCTCATGAGACAAAATAGGTGGGAACAATGACAATACAGCTGTACATGATACAACAAGGGCATACACCAGGGCATATCACAAAAACTGAACTTACGGACCGCAGCACAATTCCACCAACAACTCTGCAGACGCCTGAACATGAAACACTTGTGATCGAAACATGCAGTGTGTATACACTAGTGATATAGAAGAGATTTTAACTTTTAAAAGTTTTAAAGGTTTTGAGAAGCAAGCTGAATGTGAGACGGCTAAGAGGAATAAACTGGAAAGACAATTATTTTCTAAAGAATCAACATCAACAACCTGTTCCTAAAGCAACAGGGTCAACATAAGCATGTCCCTACAACTCCTACTCCACTAACACCCTGATCACTGCTTAACATCTGCATGACGATAAAACACGGCAACAACAACAAAGTTCCGATCGAAGGCATCCACGTCGAAAAGCAGAGAACGCACATGTAGTCCTCCACGTTTGAGCCGTGATGTTGCCTGGGAGTGAAACTCGTTTCCTTGTTGCTGCATTAGAACGCTACGGTCTCTCCAGTGTCTGCGCATGAGGACCTGCTGTCATGTCTAAGATGCTGTAACGATGGCTCAAGCGCTAGTCAAGGTCAGATTCAAAGTCACATTGCGCCTGACGGCAGTCAGTCAGTAAGTCTTGGTGTCAACTGTCAAATAGTAATAAATATCACGACCAGATATTTATTACTGTTTGACAGTTACGGTCTTGTTTTTGTGGGACGCCCTCTCTCACGAGAGGACGGGTGTGTCTTTTGTACATGTTGTTGACCCTCGCCAGCGCAGTCTCTCTCGGGTCTGAATTTCTTGGGACTCGTGACCATATTTTACTGCCTCAGATTTGAGACTTCCCTTTTTGTCGCCTCCTACGACTCGCGGGATCACGGTAGAGGTATTCGAACCCGTCTCCACAGGGTAATAGTGCTGAAAGCCGGTATTTTATAGGCCGCGAAAGGAAATAATGGTGGAACCTCTCTTGGACGACAGGCAACAGTTTGAGCGCTCTGTTCTGGCACTCAGATTATGAATTCTTCGTTTGTCTGATAGCAGATTCCGCATAAGATCAACTGCTGCGGGAGTATTCGAGCGACGTGATTCTTACGCTTCAAGAACAGGCTTTCATCTATTTCAACTGTCATGCCAAGCTCTCCAATAACGGACGCTGTTTGCTACGGTTTCCATGCTCAGACTCTCGTATGTAATTACTCCAGCCAACGGCGATATTTTAGTTCATGTACAGTTAGTTCATTTTCGCACCATTAAATCCCTGTATCTTTTTTCCGTCCAACCGTACACAAAACGTATAACTTTTCAAGGGGATCATGGACCAATTGGCTAAATAGAATCTGGCATCTAGGGACTCCCTTAACTGTACAGCTCCATTGGCTGGTGCTGCCCTAGTACAGCTTCATTTGATTCTCTTTAAGACACACGCTTTGACTAACCAAGACACACCTTCCTCTCAGACAGAAAACGATCGTTTATTCGTCAAATGTCAAATCTGAAACCTCAAAGGCATAATTCCAAAACGACTGAATCGCTGAAACGTTGAAAACTTGTTACTGTTATTGGGCAGATATGTACGAGTAATTGCCTCGAGTTTGATAAAGACATATGTACTTACTGTGCGTCCTTTTGTCGGAGACAGAGGTGATAGTGTCGTCCCTGCGAGCGTCCTGCAGGGGGTCCTGTGTCGCCGCATTGTTACGCGGCGGAGGAGCGAAAGGTGAGCTAGCGAGATCACTGAACGCGCTGGACGCTGCCAGGTAGCTGCTCCGGTCCTGGAGTGCCGCCTTGGCCTTCTCGACAGACTGTTTCAGCTGCTCGAACGTGGAGGAGTTGCAGGCGAACCGATAGGCACAGCCCGCAGCCCAGTCACCCGCCGTGCCGCTGAGCCCTGCGCTCATGCAGTCCTCGCTTTTGATGGCAGGCATCGCGGGCGGACAAGCGGCGGACACCCGCTTCAGGTCCAGAGCGCTCTGGTAGGAGCAAGAGCTCTCGTACATGCCTAGTTCCAGTGCCAGCTCCACCTGCGAAAGGAAATTATCGTAAGTTAGAAGAATTCCACTGGCATGTCCTCCGGAATTCAAATTTTTGAGTAAGTTAACGTGAATGCAAATTTCAGCTGATATGTACTCGTATAACTGCAACAAAAATTAAATTGCTGAGAATATCACAATGTAAGCATAGTTCCATTGAGATGTCCACCTGCAACATGAGTTACAACTGTTGAGAACGTTAGAATGTATGCAGAACTCCACTGATATTTCCGTCTGTAACAAGAGTTTCAATTGTTGAGAACAGCAAAGTGAATGCGAGCTTCAGCTGATATCTCAACCTGCAAGAGAGTTACGGTAAGGTGTATGAAGTGTCCTACTGAAACAAGAATTTATATTGTTGGAAACAGCGGAATATATGAAAAGGTCCATTTATATCTCAGTTCTCATGATTTCCCGTTATTGAGAACAGAAGAGTACGTGCAGACTTCCATTGATATCTCGTGCTGCAAGAAATATTTCAGTTCTTGAGAACAGCATTTTGTATTCCAAGTTCGAATGATAACTCCAACTGCAAAAAGATTTTCCACTGTTGAGAATAGCAGATTCTATGCAGCGTTCCACTGAGAGTTCCACACTCAACAAAAGGTTCTACTAAAGTAATGTTAGATAATTATCAGTGCTGAACTTGTTCCATACAAATTATACACAACAGGAAGTAATGTTCCGAGAAAAGTGTCTGCACCCTTGAAGGATGAAGTGAGTAATTCAGAATATTACATGCAACTGCGACTTTGGTATTATATTCTTTTTTAACTATCGGTAGCTCTTACGAGATAATTAAATATCTAGGTAGGTAAGTCTTATGGCTCAATGTATGGTATCTTCAACATTTTAAACGTAAGAATACGAAATAGCAATATGATTACCACAGAATCAAGCAATTCTGGGAAGTAATTATAAGGACTATTTTCTTCCTAATACTTTTAATCTATACGGTCAGTTTAGCAAGAACAATACATTAATTGTACAGTACGTATACTGGTCCATTTCTTTGCAGAAATTTCATTAATGCAGACTGAATATGTCACATTTACAAGATCTTACTTACTTACACATGGAGCTAAGCCCTTCTTGAGGAGCCGCCAATTCTGCAGCTACTCAAGAATTTCCCAGCATTTTATGGAACCCGAAGGTTCATTACCATGTTCACAAGAGCCCTACACTGGTCTCTATCCTGAGCCAGATCAATCCAATACACACCATCTCATCATATCTCTCTAAGATCCATTTTAATACTGTCCACCCACCAAAGCCTTGGTCTTCCCAGTGGCCTCTTTCCTTCTGACTTTCCCACCAATATTCTATATGCATTCCTCGTCTCCCCATTCTTTCTACATGCCCTGCCCACATCATCCTCCTTGACTTGATCATTCTAATTATACTTGGAGAAGAGTACAAATTATGAAGTTCCTCATTATGCAGTTTTCTCCAACAACCTGTCACTTCATCTCTCTTTGGTCCAAATATACTCCTCAGCACCCTGTTCTCAAACACTCTCGGTCTATGTTCCTCCCTTAATGTCAGAGACCAAGTTTCACACCCATACAAAACCAGAGGCAAAATTATAGTTTTGTATATTCTAACATTTGCAAGATACGACCTCAAATATCAGCTCCGATGCCAAGTCTGTACGCGTAACGTGAGAGTGTGGAGCTATGCTTACGGCCTACCTTCATACAAAACTGTACAACACTCGGAATTTCTGGGCTTCTGCACTTTGCCCATCGTCCCGTATTCTAGAAACTAGAAAACACAACGTTTCGGAAACTGGATCTGTTTGGCTCTCAGGCGAGGAGGTGGGGGGTGAAGACACCTACTCATCTGTGTCCCTTAGAAAGAGTTAATCTCAATCATAAGAGACCCAACTGAATAGGTGTTTCCTCCTCGCTTATCTGAGGACGGAAACATATATTTTCCGAAACGTCGTGTTTTCTAGTTTCCAGAATACCGGACGATGGTCGAAGTCCATAAACCCAGAAATTCTGAGTATTATACACAGCCTTTTAGAAGAACGTACAAGGTTAGCTCAAGTAAGTCATTAGTTATTTTCAGGAAACCAAAAGCTAAATAAACATTCTGCGCGGCACGAATGTTATTAATTCTTATTCTACAAGACCGGCGATAAAAAAACCATATACTTTCGAAGACCTCTTATCTGACACAGAATTTCAGAGCCCTATATTAATTATGGCTAGCATCGCTTCCATAACACAAGTTCGCAAAGTCGCTATGCTGAAAGCACGAGCATAAAGGCAGAGTGGTCTCCTGTCGTCTGATGTCCGCAGGCACACCATGTCAAATGACATCACATATCACATATCTTCTTTTGATATTATTATTATTATTATTATTATTATTATTATTGGGAGCCGGCATAGCGACTGGCTACAGGCTGGAGGACGGAGGAGTCGGACTTCGAGTCCCGGCTGGGTAAGATTTTTCACTTCTCCATGTCGTCCAGACCGACTCTGGGGTGCACCCAACCTTCTATGTAATGGTTTCCGGAGGCTCTTTCCTCCGGATAAAGCGGACGGAGCTTGAAGCTGACCACTCACCTCCAACTTATTATTTCAGTACCAATTACGCATAATTTCGGCAACATATCTTCTTTTTTTCTTCAACGAAAATGTACCCTGTGTTAGGAGGATTTAGGTAACTTCCTTTTGGTCGTATTCGTATGGTAAGAAAATATTGTGGCATGTAGATCCGTTTCTGTTCAACAGCCGTTGCTAAGTGACGGCTTCGCAAACAAGAATGTTTCCACTGCAACAGTTGCACAACAATAACAGGACGGTATTTTCTGTGCGGTCCGTGCCGAGATGTTATATTAAGCAGGACAGTTAGTAAGACTGAGATCAGTTAGCTGGTTGGTGAGTGAGTTGGCCAAAGAACTACTTAGGTTCAGTCGTTATGAGCTGTTGCTGTTACAAGCTGGTAGCTGAGGGCGGGGACGTTTCGGTAAGCCAGATAAAGGGAAAGGTCCGCCGTTGGAAGCCGACACCGAGCGACGACTAGTGCAAACGTGACTGTGGAAGATAGTGTGTGTGTGTGAGACAGTGAATTATAAAGTGTAGTCACGCGCTCTATCAAAGAGTCCAATAAATTCAATTACCAATCCAAAACTCGCCAATAGTTACAGTCAATCGTGTGACAATATTATGCAACGGGCATATACAGCCAGCTCATAAAACAATAAAAAATAAATTAGAATGGTCTACGTTATAAACATGTATCAATCCTCATACACATTTTGGTGTGAAAGCCAGAAGAAAAGAGACCGCTAGGAAGAATTTGGCCGAGGTAGGAGGATAATATTAAAATGGATACTGGAGAAATAGTATAGGCTTCTATGGACTGGACTGATCTGGCTCGGGACAGGGAGCAGTGGATGGGTTTCGTGAACACGATAAGGTACCATCGGGCTACATAAAACGTTGGGAAATTCTTGGGTAAATGGGCAACCGAAGGCTTCTCAAGAACGGCTCAGCTCCACGGAATTAGTTACACATAATGTCGTGGTAATAAATAAGCATTTTCGGTACAGTTCATGGGCACTTTCAGTAACGCTATATTGCCGACCGGAATATAGCTGCTGATAACCTTACTTGTTCCAAGGGAATGCGTATTTGTGACACTGTTGTTACAATAAGCGATACAAATACTTCCAAAGCGAAGAAGGGGCCCTACGCTTGATCATTATGAAATAAGAAAAGTAGGATAACAAGGTCCACGTGACCTTAAGGTGATCCAGTTTTGAGGGATGTGTACTATGCGGGCGGCCAATGCCTCCTTGTGCCCTCAGCACGTAGCCCCGGAAAAGATAAAAAGGGTGAAATATGTGAACCGAAGCGCCCGGCCGTGACCTGGCGAGCTTCATCCCCCTCACTAAATCAGAGGGAATATGCCCGATTTACCCCTCTGTCACATGACCCTTGGCGGTGAGTTTTCTACGAAAGGGCTGCCGGATAGTTTGAGGAACTGGAAAGAAGAAAAATCACATTGAGAATAAAATCTGCAATACGTTTTCTGTACAAGGGTAAACACACGGGCAGTAAGGAATGAACTGTATCATCAATGTTTCCGTAAATCTGTCCCAAGCGCCTACTTGGCGTACGGAGTCCGCGGTAATTGGCAGCAGCAGTCGAAGTCCTCCTCTCTTCGTAGGGGACATCCCATTTCAAAACACATGAGTGGTATATTATATACTTAAGCATCCTGTTGCACTATACACTTCTATATGTAATAATAAAAATGCCGTCGTGAATGCAACAATTTATTTGGTTGTAGTTCTTTGTCTTTTCTTCCTCTACACTACATGTTTCGGCCGTAATTGGTCATCATCAGGTGTATTTTTCACTACGTAGCTGTCACACTGCACACAGCTACGTAGTGAAAAATACACCTGATGATGGCCAATTACGGGCGAAACATGTAGTGTAGAGGAAGAAACGACAAAGATCTACAAGCAAATAAATTGTTGCATTCACGACGGCATTTGTATCATTACATACAGACATGAGTGGTCTTGGAACGAAAATATGATCACGTGTCCCGATGTGGCTCTAAACCAGGAATGACTGTGCTGATGAAGACCTGCAGCAAATTACTGCTCTGCTTGGTGGACAAACAGTGAATGCTTTTATGACACAATGCTGTCAGGAAAACTGTCTCGTGAATCGAACAATATTTTCCGTGGATGTACAGGTTTAAAAATGGCAGATACTTGTACTTTCCCCACTACGGGAAGGGAATCCAATGTTTATACACAGAATTAACTCCGAACAGGGAGACTGTCCGTCCGCCTGTTAATCCGTCCTCCTCCAGGGAGTCTGCAAAACTAAACAACGAATTTTTATTAAATGCGATGTTAGGCGGAGGAATTAAATAGTACTCTTCCAGATCTAGGAACACTTAATTGCCAGAAGGATCTCAGAAGTGCAGAAGGACACTTCGAGGGAGTATTAAAAGTTTATTGTGGAACATGATTCCGCTAGTTTCACAAGTGGACCATGTTTAAGAACATGTTTTCAGACGGACTGTATCCGCAATTTAATTAAGATATGGCCCATCTGTGAGCCGACTGTCTAGAAAATGTGGGAACCGCGACGTCTCACAAACCTATGGGTCTTCACGACCTGTTACAAGGACAGCTTTACCCTTTAACCTACGATGAGAAAACGCTCGGTCGAATGTCACCTCGATATCGGTGGTTATGTACACTTATCGCCCTATTCTTCGCCTACGTCAAGCTAACAAACATACAAGTTGAAACAGAGGAAAACAAGGCGGGAAATCCTGCGAGAAATAGGAATTATTGGGAAAACTGTAAATAATAGTAGTTTTGAATCCACAGGAATAACAGTTATCTGATTATCAAGGATTACATACAAATCCAAAGGCTTCTTCTATCTTCACTCCATTAAAATGATTGTGTAGTTGGGCGAGAGACTTATACTGCAGAAAAGACAGCTTAAACAGTAAGTCCGTTCTGCAGAGCAGCATGAGGCTAGTCGTCCATTGGAAGCGGAAACCTGCGAACTGGGATTCGGCCGAATTCGTGCGTTCACTGCGCGTCCTTTGGCTGCGTGTTCGGCCGATGCCATTCGCGTTCTGTCATGGCGCTGTCTGAAGATTTATGTGATCTGTACGCGTTTGATACTCCTTTACTGGCTAGGTGACGAGCACAGAATAGGAGAAAAGAGTGGATTAGTGGAATTTTACCAAAAAGACAAACGTTTGATGAATTTTCTCATATATGGAGTGATTCACAAGAGGACGAGTCACAGTATTTTGGTTATTTTCGCATGAAGCAAGATACATTTGAATACACATTAAGCAAAGTATATCAGTTGAAGAAGTACAGTAACTTCCGAGAAACTATTTCACCTGAAGAACGCCTAGCTGTAACGTTAAGTTAAGGATTTGATAAGAGTTTGAGAAAACAAAATATTACATCGATGTTATATTATTCTTGCTTCTTAGTGATTACATACAAACCGTTGTTTCTACAAAGGATCGAAATTACTATGATACACAGCGGCACTGTTCTTGTCTGTTACAAATTCATTGCTGTGGGAACTATTATGGGAACTGCGTGTCGATTCAAGGGATAGAGGCGAAACATTTGACGTGGACATCACGCTGCTGTTTCGATCCTCCTGTTCCTGCAGTAAAACATCCATCAATTTCATGCGTAATCGCAGCTGTCTTTCTTCAGGCAAGCTCATCAGAAATTGATAGTCACTATCCTGCTTCATTTGAGAGCTCTTTTCGAAATAGCTCAACTTTTTAGATTCTATTTCGAAGAATTTGTCATCGTAATTAATTCTTTTCTTTCCTCTTTTTAGCGGACTTTTGAAATGCTCTTTTTGTGCCGGAGACGTATTTACAGGTGCATCATTCTCGATATCTGATTGAAAATCTGGAGTAGAAAATGCATCATTATATTCACTTTGTGTTGTAATATTATCAGTGCCTGTCTCAATACAGGCGTCCGCAATGTCAGGAACACTACTCGACAGATTTCTCGGTTGAACAGTATCAGTTCGTAGGTGGTGAACGCAGCTCTTCGTCCGAAAAATCCAAACCAATCTGGATATTTCGCAGTTCGCAAGTATACGCGCGTTCACAGACGAACAGTGCTGCTACCAATGGACGCACTCTAACCTGATGCAAGCTGTTAGGATCGTTCGTCCGTTTCCGTGCATGTTCGGACAAACTCCTCATCGCAACTTTCCGCAGCTTTCCGCTTCCAATGGACGAGAGGCCTGACGTAACGATGAGGTTCTTACCGTTTATTTGGGAGGTGTTCGGTTTGAATTTCAAACGGGACACTGACAATACTGAGTAAGGTTCTTCATAATTACCGTATTTACGCATGTATAGGCCGCGTGCGTGTATAGGCCGCAGCACAATTTTCAGACAGAAATTATAGAAAAAATAATTTTCTTGGAATATTATTTCAGGAGTATTACACCCTGTATTACTAATTATGAATATAATTTTTTTAAATGAAGTGTGATTTCGAATATTTCGAATATAAGCCGCACCCAAGTTTTCCTCTCGAATTTTTGGCAAAAAATGTGCGGCCTATACATGCGTAAATACGGTATACTCAATTTCGGAATGGCGCCTCAATTCCTTCCAGTTCTCCGATCATCCTAGCTTTTGGGTACCGAGAGCGTTGCAAGCGGAACCAGCACTAATTGTCCCAAAAATGTACACAAGAAATACGAGCAATATGTGCATTAAATTGCAATTTTGGTCATTCGAACTTAAATGAGAAAACAGTGAAAAAAGTAACGTGACAGAGGTCCATTCGGATATGAGCGGCGCTAAAAACGATTTGTAAGAAATGGCAATCATTTTACTTCCAGCGTTCTAGACTTAGCTGAAGACGGCGTCTTGCAAACTGGCACATGCAATGGAAATCGCGTTTATTTAAACAAAAAGGAACAATGGGAAATGTGCAGTGCGCGTGTCTTGCTTTCATTCTCAGTTCTCTCCATATTCAACCGCATTATTGTCCTACAGGACTATAAACGTCTACGTCCACCTGACCTCCAGCTTGGGCGGCCCTAACTGAGGTGTAGGTGGGTAAGGATAGGTAGCTAAGCTGATACAGGTCTGACTCTGCCTCAAGGGTCGCATTAACGGGGAAACACACCATACAACAAGCCAAAATGATTCACTTTGATGGTAAATGTATTTATTTTACTTCGCTATTTCACATTCTTAACAATGAGTTACTTAATTCGCAGAAGCGATGAGTCGTAATAATGTTTTAATTACTACCTCGCGTCAATTTAGCCAGTAACCCTGTAACAGGCCGCGAAGGCCCAAAAGGTTGTGAGACGTCGAGGCTCCCACATTATCTAGAAAGTCGGCTCACAGATGGCGACGAGGTTATCAGCCTTACGTGCCGGCCGCTCTTTAAGCCCAGAAAAATTCCAGATACTCATTTCTGTTAGATGCTGAGTTGACTTCGGGGCCATAGTGCGGCTGGAAGGATTAGGTCAATCGAAAAATCCGAAGATCTCATTGGGAAACGAACCCACAACCTTCGGGCTTGTAGCATAGTGCCTCAACCAACCGCGTGTCCCGCTGCATTATGTAGCAATAAGTAAATTTTATTCACAATTTTGTATCAAGTAAAACTCACAACAAACTCCCCTAAACTGGACACAAACACACACGCACACATATAGGAAACACTGAAATACATTAGCCTCTTTCAAGTGCGCGGAGTTCCCAAGAGCATTCTGCTATGCCATAGATCAGATTTTCAAAAGAATATTGGGCACACAGCACTAACTACAGGCAGAACCTGCTTACAGTTCGCAGGCTGAAATTAATGCAGACCTGTGTCACGTATGCTTAAATTCATTCGATAGAAGGCAAGATGTTATGTAAATTTAAAACTCTGCATACATTTAGAAAATGTAGGTTACTGTATATGATTTTATTATCACGAACAGAATGTGTTGTCAAGGATCAGAGTTGGAACTTATGGCGACGAGAAATGTAAATTAATTTGAAAGTTTGATTGGTTGTGACAGTCATAGCTGCAGACTGAGACTTCTTGCATGATTAATCAGACAGCGAATAGATTCATGTAACCTTTCGATCATTATAGTGTATTAGGATTTTAACCGTGCCACAAAATACGCAAGCTCTAGACCTAATTAAAGACCGGAATCTACATTTTCTGTTTATTAACACACTGGAATACTTTCTTTCTCTCTTTCTTTCTTTCTTTCTTTCTTAATCTGTTCCTCTTCTACGTTTACGGTGTCGAGGTAAGTAAATTTTATTTCCCCTTAATCTAAGACGAAATCAGCCCGTCGCAAGGCCGCTACCTAACACAAGCAGAATAAACACAGACATCCAGATTCGAATCCACGATCCCAGAGTCAGAGCGAGCGAAGACAGTCTGGAATACTTGCACGATAGAAATACGTCAGACGTAATGCTGTGAAGTTCAGAAGAGTATAGAGGGCACCAAATGCAGTCCACAGGTACAGAAATTTGGTGACATTTCAGGCATTTACTTTGAATATTTGATCTAATGCTATATGTGTATTTGAACAGACACGTCGAAATATTGGTTACTGCAAAGGCGGACGCTTGTAAACACGATAACAAATCTTTGGATTCCATAAAATATGAGGAATTTATTGCTGAACTGAGAGAACATCAGCTTTTCAAGTTGGTCTTTGCTCGATGAAGTTAGTTTGTTGAATTACACATGAAGGAAAATACCCATTGAGAGACCAAGGCCCAGATGGGAGGTAATATGACAACAGACCTTACAGAAATGAGGCGTCAGCGTGTTTACTTACTTCAGCTAGTGATAACAGTGTCACGTGATGGGGTCTTATGAACCCGGTAAAAAGATCTGGGTCCCATAAAAAATTGAAAATTTCTTAACCCTTTCAGAGACTATCAATTTCGCAAGGAGATGCCCTGCGCCACGGATTAATTACAAGAAGTTAAAGAGGACTAAGCGTGAAAACACTTAGTCTACATAACATGCAACATTTTGTCTGAATTATGCCTATCATTTCGGTAGCCAATTAGATAAATACCAACATGTTTACGGTGGCATTTCCTCACTTACGTTACCCCCATGTTTAAATCTTAGTATAAGCCTGAAGGAAGGGTGTAAAATTTCCCCCATGAATATTCATTACATCAAAAGAGCATATAGGTGGCATGGAGATAACGTCCCACATGTTCCTGAGCTATTAGCGCTTAATGGGAAAAGTGAGAGGCTTGCTCTGGCCGTTTTATCCATTACGCAGGAGACTGGGTTTGCTCTGCAGCCCATCTCTCTTACCTCTCTTTCTCTCTTTCGTCCTTTCCTTATTTACTTCCTCATTTTACTTTCTTCTTTCTCCGCAGTTTCCCACATGTAGGCTACGATGCACGGTCTGAAGGCACACTATGTCCAACCACTTCATGCTCTTCTAAAAACCTTTAAATCCTGGCAGCTCTGTTTTGTAGAAACTATACTATGATAGATTTATTTAACTTCCCCTTTCTAAAGACATTGTGTGTCTCTGTATACGTCCGTGGTTGAAATTTGTCCCAGTCTCTACTTTTTTTTATATTCGTTCCCTTCCTTTCTCTCGCTCTATGGAATAATTGAAAACCGAAGTTGCTTGGGGACTCTGCAGGAAGGAGCGCATATGAATAACTCGCCAACACCCCACATGAATGATGGATGTGGCAACAACGCAAAGCCTGGCGGCTTCCGTTAAAAGCACGAAAATGAACTCGGGTTCCACACAAGACTCTTTCGATACTGTGCAAACGTCTTTTGTAGCTCAAAGTGAATATATTTGAATACGTTCTCTACAATAGAATAACGCGTATGAGCGGCGAATTCTTTACATCACAAACGGCTGACCATATTATCACTGTCAACATAAGCTCGCTTTTTCGCTAGAATTTTCGGGATTTATAATGGCATAGCGTTCCATTACAATTTGAAGGTTCGACTTGACTCACAACCCGTTTTAAGCTCACGGCCAATTCCGAGTATATTCAATTCCTACCTAACGTCCTGGAGCCGCTATTTCCTTGAAACAGCTCCTCAATTATCCTCACGAGGCTGAGTGGATCCCGTTCCAGGCCCACTATTTCTCACAAAATCTGGTAGCGCCGGGATTCGAACCAGGAACTCTGACCACTAGACCACAGAGGCGATCATGTTCCGCCTAATCCTTGTCTAGTTCTCTTATACTTGTTATAATCTGGTCGTTACACCGTTGGGTATGGCCAGTCACTCGTCATATTACACAATGTGTGAATATTTTAAATTTGCCTTCAAGGCGAAAGAATATTATGAAATTTCAAACTAAGGCCTGTGTCAGATAAAACTGATAAAATGGAAAGCAATGCGCCCATGTACACAATTTTCTCATCTGTATTCTAAGAAATCTGATTTAGAGACAATGGAAGAGAAAAACCCTTCACGTGGGACCTACTTCAAAGACCACGACAGGACCTCCATCGCTCTCATTTAAGCCTATAGCGAACTAGCGGCATAACCGAGATAACTGAGTCGGTGTAGGGGCGAAGTACGGGCTGGACAACAGGGGTTCGATTCACGGAGGGGACAAGAGATTTTTCTCTTCTCTATCCCCGCGGGCAAAGCGGTCGGGGTGTGAAGTTTCGCCGATCACTCAGCTCCATCTAGTGCCAATGTAAAAAATGGTGGAGCTACACCTCCCCTTCGAAGCGCGGTGCTTAACTTTAAACGACGGACTTCGAAATAGTGGTAAGCTTGAGCTGGCCGGAGTTTATTTAAATGCCCGCTGCTGGGGCGCGTTTAAATGCCTGTCGCTACTCTGCATTTAAATGTCCGTTCCTTTTAGGTGCTTAATCAATTTTAAGCGTTGTGTTTAAAAATGCTGTATCTTGCTCAATTTTTATGATAAATGGATGTTGTTAACTTTGTTTATATCAGCAAAGAACATAGTGTCGCATATTATAACGGAAGTTTTTAAATTTTTAATACAAAGTGTTATACTCTATTTTCAATTTTTTTGTTTTAATTTTGTTGCGTACTGCAAAAATGGTTTCCCAGTTCTTCACAGAGTTGTTCTGCATTATAAATTCATTTCTGTTTGTAACACTTGACAAATTTTAGCAGCCCCTGGTGTCATAAAACAGATGGAAGCAATAAAATCATTTGGCCTTCTGCTAGCACTGCTTACACTCTTCGGATTTTCGAATCTTTTGACTGAAGGACAGAGGAATGAAAGCATGGCAATTCAAGAGAAAGCTAGAGGGGTCCCTTCTTCAGTGCTAAGACCTTCCGTTAGAGCTGCAAAATTTTACTGCTTCTTCTCTTTGAATGAGCAGACAGCTGCATCGTGGCTAAGATACACAGTGCGATCTGTTTTATGTGCGTTCGTAGTGAAATCGAATACTGTAGTATAATTTCAGCCTATATATACATCAAGCAGGTAACAACAAAAAAGATATGTACATCGAAAATTACAATATTTTTTAACAAACCTATCTGCAGAATCTGCAATAAAATTACTGGTTCGTGGATAAGTTTTGGCATAACTCATACGTATATTCTTATTTTCTGTTGTTCATTTAGGAATCAATTTAATTCCGGTATTAGGGTTTTACTCAAGTCTGTCTGGTAATTACTACATTTAAAAATAAATAGTTAGGACTGTGCATGCGCTTCCACTAGTGGCGTGTGCGCGCTTCCACTAGCCGAGTTTAAATGCCTGACTGGCACAAACGGGGCACTTTGGCCATGACGACCTTACTCATGACTGGCACAAACGGGGCACTTCGGCACTTAAAGGTTAATTAATTAAACACGGAGACAACTTTAGCTTTTACCTTTTATCACACAATTTTTCCATTTTAGAGTGTCAAAGGACATGAAGTGATTCTGTGCAAAAAGAAACATTCCATGATTTGTCTCATTCTGGTCCGTCACACTATCAATTACAAAGCAGATAACTTTCAGTCCAGTATGACATAAAGGTTTACAACACTTCAGTCTTTATTCGCCTTACATGTTTCGATTCAAAAGAATCATCTTCAGAGGCGCACCATTACGAGCAGGAAACACTGTCACATAAGATGCTTTAACATTATGCACTTAGGTTATGAATAGTGCTCACTATATAACAGATTGCCCTATGCAGCCATGTTGACGTGTAGATTTACGTGTGATGTTTCGTTTAAGCGTATTTGCTGGGTAGTCGATTGGGGTTTCCCACTGCACGCAATGTGATGTTCACTTTTCCATAAAATAGCTTCCCTGTGTATTTAAAATTGTATTACAAATCTTTTGTGTGTAAAAAATTAATTATTATTGTGACATGTTGCGCAAAGCCGAGCCCNAGTCAGTTGTATTGTGGCATTTGGAGTGTACTAATTGTGATACTGCAGATAGCAGTAATCGTAAATCTGTAATTTGGGTGATTGTAAGTGCGAATGTGAAATAAAATTCGCTACATCGAATACATCGAGAATTTATTTGTCGCGATATACGCCCGATACGCGACATTATGTTAAAACTCGTGAACCAGAATTGGGTCATATTGTTTTTTCTTCCGGATGGTAGAAGATGTCGATTACTTCTCTTTGTTGTATGTTCTGTAAATATATTATTATATTAATTTTTATTTATTCTATCTTATATAGTTATATAATGCTTATAAGGTTATTAAGTGTCTAGTTAGGCCTTACCTTATTGTTAGTTGTGTAGTTTACGTGCGTGCTGTATCGTATGTACTGTTTTGGAGAGTACCGTGTCGCGTACTATATTCTTCCTGTGTTTATGACGTTGAATAGGGTTTGTTCAAGTGATGTATAGTAAGGTCAAACGTGTTGTTTTGATTGTTTGTTTCCCTTGTTTGTTTCTGTTCATCTATCAATTTGTTGTGTTTGTTGTAGTAATATATTTGGAATTCCTCTTTTATGTTCATTATATTACCCTTATTAGCTTTTTCGATGATTTCCATGACCGTTGAGATTGGTCCGTATTGATGACGATTGCTTAGAATATGTTGGGCGTAAGCGGAATCATCTCTATTTAATCTTATGCTTCTTATGTGTTCGCTATATCATGTTGATAATTTCCTTCCTGTTTGGCCTATGTATACTTGATGGCAACTTTGGCAAGTTAATTTATATATACCACTTTGCTCGTATGGGTTTGTGTTGTGTCTTTCGTGTAATGTTCTGCCTATTGTGTGGTTTGTCTTAAATGCTATCTTTATATTAGTGTTTTTAAATAGTTTTGTAATTTTCCGTATGTAGTTTCCTGTGTATGTGAAGGTTACCCATTTTTGGTCTTGCATACCTTTGTCATTAGGGTTTTTTTTTTTGTTTTAATCTATTATATATTTGTGTTATATCTTTTTTATATCCGTTGTTTTGTGCAATATTAATAATAGTGTTTAACTCTTTATTTTTAGCCGTTTCTTCAAGTGGTAATGTGAGTAGTCTATGTATCCAATTTTTATATGCTGCTAGTTTTTGTTCTCTAGGATGGCAAGATTTATTATTTATTGTTACGTCTGTTGCTGTGGGTTTTCTACATATTTCCATCTTTATTTTTCCATTTTTGTTGGTTAGATTTAAGTCTAAATAAGTTATTTGGTTGTTTGCTTCTTCATTTAATGTGAAGTATAGGTTTCTACTTTGCGTGTTAAAATGTTGGAGGATATCTTGGGGTGTTATTTTAGTTTGGTTGTAGATTATGATAATATCATCAACATATCTATTATAGTATACAATATTTTTGTCTTCCAATAAGAGCCCATAGCTACAAATGATTTTGGCTTGTAAAATTTCTCGTTATATTGAAAATAATTTTGATTTAGTATCATTTTAAGGATTGCCATGATTTATTTCGTAATGGATTTATCCATGTGGTTTAGTTTGAGAAGCTTGTTAGTTATATGTAGTGTGTCGTTTATTGGGATATTTACGTAAAGGTCTTTAATATCCATTGTTAGTATTTTATGATCTGAATTTAATTTTAGTTTACTGATATTATTTGCAAAATGCAATGCATTGATAATATTATACTCATATTTTAAATTTATATGTGTACTTAATTTTTGATGAATATGTTTGGCTAGTTTATGTGTAGGGGCATTGGTATTATTTATTACTGGTCTAATTTGGGCTTCCGGTTTCTGTATTTTAATTTTAGCTTTCATTTTAGGTGCTTGTGGGTTCATTTGGTGAACGTATTTTCTTATTTTTGGTTCTATTATGTTTTTGCAAAGTTTTAAGGTATCTTGTATTGTTTTTGAAATTTATGTGTAGGGTTTGTTTTTAATTCGGTGATATTATTATTATCAATAAACCGTTTGATTTTATTGTCCATGTCATTTTTGTAAATTATAACTAGTGTTTTCCATTTGTCTGTTTCTGTTAAGGTTGCATTATGCTGTGTTAGTTTTTGTTGTATTTGTTCGGTTGTGTGTATTTGTTGTTTGTGTAATTTATTTACTGTATTGTGATTGGATGTGATTTGTTGTATATTTTTTATTGCTAAATATCTAATGGCTTCTTCTTGGTTGGTTTCTTTTATTTGTCTTAGTGCATTCTCTGTTTCATAGACTAGTTGTTTTATGCAACTAACTTTTACTTACAAAAGATTTTTAATACAATTTTAAATACATAGGGAAGCTATTTTATGGAAAAGTGAACATCACATTGCGTGCAGTGGGAAACCCCAATCGAATACCCAGCAAATACGCTTAAACGAAACATCACACGTAAATCTACACGTCAACATGGCTGCATAGGGCAATCTGTTATATAGTGAGCACTATTCATAACTTAAGTGCATAATGTTAAAACATCTTATTGACAGTGTTTCCTGCTCGTAGTGGTGCGCCTCTGAAGATGATTCTTTTGAATCGAAACATGTAAGGCGAATAAAGACTGAAGTGTTCTAAACCTTTATGTCATACTGGACTGAAAGTTATCTACTTTGTAAACATTCCATGCTTCACACCTGCAAAGTGTGCATTTTATGACTAGAATAAACAGCAGTTACTTCATAATAATAGGAAAATATCAGAATCGCATGACGTATTTTCTTGAGGAAAAAATTAGAATTTATCAATTTTTTGTAGTTTCAGTACCACTCTATACGACACGTGTCACAAAAATCCAATAAACACTTCTGGACTTCTTGAACTAAAAAACTCAGATGTTCCGTTTTTTGAGAAAGAAACTAGTGTAATGCTACATTTGGAGCATGGCTTTGTATGGGGGTGAAACTTGGACACTTGGGGCAGTAGATCAGAAACACCTGGAAAGCTTAGAAATGTGGTGTTGGAGAAGAATGGAGAAGATCAGTTGGACCGATTATGTGAGAAATGAAGAAGTGTTATTGACAGTCAGTGAGCAGAGGAATATCCTACACGAAATAATAAAACGGAAGGCTGACTGGATTGGTCATATCTTACGCAGTGTAACTGCCTTCTAAAAGAAGTTATTGAAGGAAAGATAGAGGGGCGGATAGAAGTGACAAGAAGACGAGGAAGAAGACGTAAGAAGATGCTGGATGACCTTGGGGACAGAAGAGGACATTTTCATTTGAAGGAGAAAGCTCTAGATCGCATCAACTGGAGGAACTGTTTTGGAAAAGACTGTGGACCTGTCGTCTTGACAGATTACTGATGAATGAATGTTCTGTTTTTGCGCCGGTAGACACTGAAAGAAATAAGGGATTACCGAACTTACGGACTTTGTCCACCCATCGTCCAGTATTCCGCAGTACTGCTTTCTACAGAACTGTTCTTTAGAATGCTACGCAACGGACAAAGTCCAAAACCGAGTCACAGTCAGAGTTACTTTACGACCGTCGGTTTGCCGCCAATAAATTCGTCTTGGTGACAAGCCTCTTGAGACTCACGACCACCATCTTTTTCAACTGAACACTTGCGGTCATAGTCCTTATGTAATATCCTCTCTGATGAGGGAATGGGGCTGTCGTTTACAACTGTTTCTGGCCCTCGCCAGCGCAGTCACTCTTAGTTCATGACCACATTTGACTGTCACCGATTCGAGACTCCCCCCAACCTAGAGGGCCATGGTCCCGTATTTATATCCCCCTGGAACAGGATGACCTAGATATACTCCCAGACAGTGGGTTCCCTTTTCGTCTCCTCCTACGACTCGCAGGGATAGGGTGGAGGTATGACCCCGCCTCCACACAGGAATCTCTGCAAGTCCAAAACCTCAGTATAATCCCGAGTGTTACACACAACCGTCAGAACTCTACAAATGGATTTGTCTGCTAGTGCATTTCACATTCCATGGTAACGCACAATTTATAATGCTGAAAAACCACAAAGAGTAAGTCGCCCTGATGTGTCGGATTGATGAAACTAACGGGGTAGCACAGCGTTAACAATCTACGCTCGTATTCGAGGGTGTTCAGTTCGAATCTCGGCCAGCACACCCACTACCATGACTCAGCACTTCGTGATTTCATTCAGCCACTCCAGGCAAATTTTCTGATACTATCTCGATTATGCCAACGCTGCTTCCTTCCAAATTCTTTCTAATTCATAACCCATCAGTCATCCTACCATTTGACGCTATAGTCGAGAGACTGTAAGCGTCGTAAAGCAGCCGACAGGAGAAGAGACTGTCGGACACGTTTCGTTTACTGATCTAGTCAGAACGCAAAGAAAGTAACATCAATGGGCTCAGTATTTCTAACAGAGACATCTCGTAGTTACTATAGGATTCTGATGATGGTGTATAACACACTGATATATTGGGTTTCTGGTGATTGAGGCTAGCTCTTTCTAACGGACCCAACAGAATAGGTGTTTCCCTTTTCCTTCACCTGAGGACGGAAACAGATCCAGTTTCCGAAACATCGTGTTTTTATTGTTATCTTAAAAACCAGGACGATGGATAAAGTCCGAAAACCCAATATATTAGAGACATCTCGTACCTGGCATGGGAAGTGTTACAGAATGACTGCCAAATGTCGGAGTTTAGATGCTAGTTTCCCAGTTAGAGGGTCGACCCGCGATCGTCTATCCTAACTTTGGCATTCTGTATTTTTGTTCAGCCTTTTTCAAGAACTGCTCTATCAGGCTCAACTCCTGACCCATTCCAACCCACAATACAACATACAATTTCTCTTTCGAGTCTGTGTCACTACTGCAGTTACTGCAGGATAGTTCAATGAACAAGGATAAGAGGAACATTGCGAGGTTAAATTTCTCAAACTCCCTGTTGCCATGTTTCACAGTGAGCAGCTATGTTCTACAGACACTTTCCAGTAAACTGGGTAGCAACATACACATATTACACACGAAACGAGAGCAACGAGTCGGAATTAATGTTCTGCCACGCTCAGCTGCGCCATGTTTCTGTGTCAACAGCATACTTTTGTTTCAGCTTATAAAATTATATTTCATCCATGTTACAAAAATGTTCACGCAATTCGTTTTAAAAAGACGTGACTCGTTTCTCCATAAAAGAAAAGGGAGCGCTTAGAAATCACAGACCATACTAGAAATGGAATTTTCACGCTAAACACTAAGCATAAAACTTCTTTTGGCTTGTTCTGGACTTCATCCATCGTCTGGTATGTAAAAGACAAAAGACCACGACGTTTCGGAGACTGGATCTGTCTCTGTCTTCAGGTGGGTAGGAAAGGATAAACCTACTCAGTTGGGCCCGTTAGATTGAGCTAGTCTCAATCACTGGACTCCGAAACGTCGTGGTCTTTTGTCNGTCTCACGCAGACATAAATTAGCAGGCTGCAGGAAAAGTGATTCTGAGAATTGCAGAAGGGTTTGTCCAACCAACGGTTTGTAAAGTTCGTGAAGGTCAGACTATTGTATTTCAGAAGGTTAATGCACTAAAATCCGCACAGCCTTACCACCCCAAGTATTTCCAAGAATACCTTTTGGAGGCGTAGTAAGAAAGCAAGGAGGGTGGCAACTGAAAGACAAGTGCAAGGGATTTCTACCTTCAAAACTAGCTTGCAACCCCCAGCCATTGTCTAATGGGCTGCTAGCAAACTTTCACTTTATGACCATTGAGACAAGATACACCTTCCTACTAGTCCGGTAGTCTCTTGTACATTGTCATTCAGTTCATTTTCACACAGCGACAGGTGCTGATGTTACATTGTGATGAACGTATAAAGGTTATAATTAAACATTAAATTATCAACTACGAGTTTTCTTGCATATGTACAGTAACGTTTAAAGGGCAATGTCGCTTTCAAAAAATTCAAGTAGAAAAACAAGAACTATTGGAAGTGAGCGCCGTGTTTTTCAAGAAAAATGGGAAATCGCTTATTTCTGTTGGAAATAGAAGGTAAAATTACATGTTTGATTTGTGGGCAAAATATAAGTGTTCCACTTTAGGTAATTATATTGAAATTATTCCTAAATAATAAATAGAATTATTTTTCCTTGTATCAAAATCTAATGTATATTTCTATTTTGAAGTGCGGCCCTGGACTATTATTTATAGGGCTGAGGTGGCCCTCTGTACAAGTTGAGTTTGACATGCCTGGTATACACCATCGTCACAATCCTTTCAAGTCTAACTGAGCACACAATTAACAATTCACTTACTTCGAATGGTTAAAGGAGAATGCATTCTACGTATTTCATACTGCATACTCAATGCTCCCGATGCATATTTATTGAAGATAAAATTCAGTTACTGCAAACCTAATCCATCTACAAATATCAGACATTTCACTGCCATAAATTACGTTTTCTTGTGATGTAAAAGCAAAGCTTGTTCTTGTGCTTAGGTCAGTTCTAAACCCACTGAAGACGAGTAGACGAATTGATATCACGCTGCAAGCATATTTAGCCTCGGCACCATATGGAGGTGAATGGTCAGCTCTACCCAACAGGAAGAACCACCCACTACCCACTGGATAAGAGTCACCTCAGACCCGACTCAGGTGTTGGATAGAAGAGGAAAATTCCTTTATTAAATTCGTCACAACACAACAACAAAATTGTTCATGTTTACTACTATTTTGCTACCTGTTTCGGCTTTTTAGAAAGCTATCATCAGGCAAATATACAATTAACGTGTTCTTAAACTATTGAGTTGTAGTGAATTATATGTATGCAATTCAATAGCTTAAGAACACGATAATTGTGTATTTGCCTGATCATGACTTTCGAAACAACTGAAACATATAGCAAAATACTGTTAAACATAAACTGTTTTGTAAGTTTTGAGGTTTTCACGGCGATGACAATGAAGAAAGTCGTCTTCTGGGTTTAGGCACCGTGTATTCTTCGTTTTGGCCGACATTTCGGAGGAACGTAGCGCCTCCGAAACGTCGGCCAAAACGAAGAATACACGGTGCCTAAACCCAGAAGACGACTTTCTTCATAAACTGTTTTGTTGTTGTGTTCTGACGGATTTTAATAAAGAAATGCATATATTTAACATAACAGCATGCATCCACTGAGAACTCCTTTCTTCTGCCTCGAATCTAACCCCGTTTCCCTTGTCGTCACACTCTTAGTCTAGACTCCAGATTGAGCTATCACGACTCCCTGTATTTTTTTTTTTTTTTGGCGCTACAGCCCCAATTTGGGTCTTGGCCTACCTCCATGAAGTCTCCGTTTCACTTCGGTTTACTAGATCTTAGACATTCGGTAGGACTCCTTGGGCGGGTGATCAGTTCGTCTCAAGGCCTCTACCTGTACACAAACACAGAAAAACGCGCACACACACTGAACATCCATGCCCTGAGTGGGATTTGAACCTACGATCCTGTCTTCCGAGCGAGCCTCAGACCGCTCGGCTACCGTGACCAGCGACTCCCTATCTTATGAGTATTCAATTAAACATTCACCATAAAACTGTGCATAATATAGAAGTTAATGTTCTGTGTGCTCCAGCATGGTGCAGAACTTGACGTCTAGCAAGTCTCTAATAAACAAGGCGATGTCAGTTACTGCCATTCTCACCAAGAGAACGTCCCTGTGACCGTCCGGAATGAAACAAATGTTTCCATAATGCATGCTATTATAATATTAACTCGCCTGCAATCATGCATCGCCGCATAAATTCAGATCTATCAGCCAGTAATTACAGAACGTGCATGCAGTATTTGACGTTCCAATCAGCGTCCTGGCCGCGTGGGAGTAAAAATGAGTGCCATTTCCTGCGGGAAGAGGCGGCACCTGCAGCAGATTGAATTAATTAGCTTGTAAGGAGGAGGGGTTACGGCTTCTTATCTCAACTGAGGACATCGCGTTAATTATGCCTTATCACGCTATGGCTATGCTTTTTTGCTACGAGGCTCGTGGCGAAATAATCAAGGATAAAGAGGGATCAGGCCGGTCACGGTAGCCCAGGGGTCTAAGGCATGTACTGTCTTCGCTCGCTCGGAAACCGGGATCGTGGGTTCGAATCCCACTCAGAGCATGGATGTTTAGTTTGTGTCTGTGCGTTTTTCTGTGTTTGTGTACAGGTAGAGGCCTTGCGACTAGCTGATCACCCGCCCAAGGAGTCCTACAGAATGTGTAAGATCTAGAAAAACCGAAGTGAACGGAGAAGTTCATGGAGGTAGGCCTAGGCCCACTGGGGCTGTAGTGTCAAGGAAAAAAAAGAGGGATCAGGTTATGGAAGTAAACATCATCTTCTACAAGAAACTGTTACTGCCTTTAAAATGAAGGCAATTGGACTTTATGAACTCTGCAGATCCTCTTCGCCCAAGGAATAACCCCGCGGAAGCAGAGACTCTATTTTAATACACGTTTATGAACATAACCGTATGTGAAAATCATATGCATCGTGAAGCTTTAATTGTAAAGAAGAAAAGGTTTCAGTAATGAAGTTAATGAAATGGAATGCTAAAAAAGCTTCGCACTCCCAAATCGTGGGTTCGAATCCGAAATATAACACTGTTCTTTTGTATTCACCATACAACCTACAAATAGTTCTACTGTGCGCTGAATTTCACGGGTTCCATTTGCTTCGTGGTGTGTTCACAACAATGAATTAAAGAATGTACTTATTAGATTCACCGCGCTTGTCCGCACTTGGCAACCAGAGTAGCTATCAAAAGCTATCGTATCTTTGGCTATAAACCCTTTTGTTGGACCGTGGCTGCTTTTTCAATTTCTTGATGTTTTTACAAAGTCGGTGGGCCTCTTTGGACATGGGTTCAGCCCGTCGCAAGGGCACTACCTACATACAGGACAGCACAAACACAGAATAAACATACACAGGCATTCATGCCTCAAGTGCGATTCGAACGCACGATCCAAATGTTTGAGAGGGCGAAGACAGTTCATGCCTTAGACCACGCGGCCACTGTGACAGGCAACTAGAGAATCAGTGAAAGAATACTCATAAAATTTTACAAGGATCGGTTTAATATGGAATCTGTGGACACACTGAAATGCTAGTTAAAATTGGATAACAATATGGACACTTTATGTGGAAGTGTTACTTGCGCTTCTGGGCACACCTCGAGTTTAATTCACGAACATTTATCGTAACGAAAGCCATTTGGGATATAAGTTGTAAGGAAGAACAATTTCCACAATTTTACCCAGTACATTTTTACGTAAACTTTTGGTTTTCGAAATAATTAAACAAATGAGATTTTTATATCACCTCATAAAACGGAAAAAATTATTCGATTGCAAGTCATTTCCAGACTTTCATTACTGCAACACAGATGATTCCTTCTACTTTATCTAAAGAGGAACCGTTCATTAAACAGCAGATGCCACATAAACGTCACTGGAACGTAGATACCGCCGCTCAGGAAAACGGGTATAACAATTTTGAGAAAGAAGGAACGGATGTTCACTTCTTCAGACAATCACAGGGGCACGTGAAAGTTATTATACGCAGACTCGGCTGTTTGAGGTAGCAAAACGACTAACGCCACGGGGCATAGTCCTCTTAGAACGCTAATCGTCTCTCAGCCAGTCAAGAAACAACTCACCCTATTTGGAACCAACTTCATAACAACCCGCCACTGTGTCCTATTCTGTGGCAGATGAATCCAAATTACATGGTAGGCTCCTATATCTTTATAATCATTTTTAATATTATCCTCCCATTTACATCCATGTCTCCCTTCAAGTGTTTAGAGAAAATATTGTATGTTTTTCCCATCTCGTGTAGGTAACGCTCAACCCATCCCAGCGTTCGTGAATTCATCATCTTATTAATATTTCCGAATATCACAAATTATGAAGCTCCTTAGCCAAGTTCAATCAGTGTTCTACTTCACACCGTCCTTATCTAAGAACTACAATCAGACTAGCCCCTCTTCTTTAGCGTTCCCAACCAATAATTTCCACATGTTAATATTGGTGAACACTATATGACATAAAGTACACGTTTTCAAAATAAATCCTCTTTACTAGTTACAAAGCATAATTAAATTAAACAGACACCTCTAAATGTAAAGGTGTTAACTGATTATTCATGTGCCTAAAAAATCTATATTCCATTCCCCCCCCCCCCCCTTTTAAAACAACAAAAAGCAAGGCCATCGCGCGCCAAACAGGAACAGCGAAGTTTCCTGCCGCCCCTGGGAGACCGCCACCCGCATAACTCGTGCTCACGCTCTCCCAATTAGTGCAGACTGACACGCCACCTGCGGGCTGTTCTGACAACCCATTAGCGACATAGGGATTATAGGGATGGTCAAACTTGCGCTCAGTTCCCGTTCGGTACTGTTCAGGCAAAACGGATGATATCGGTATGCCTGTGCTATCACTGGCACGTGCCTGTCCTCGTAACTTTTGAATGAAATAACGGATTTTTATGAAGTAGCTGTGAGTTTCATTCCACAACAGAAAGTTCCTCACTTCTACTTTAATTAACTGTTACCAGCAACACAATGTGGCGACCATGTGTACCTATGAAGTGAAGTATCGGGCGACACAAGCTTCCTGAAATTCTTCAAAGAATATTCTATGGAGAAGCTGTTAAGGTAAATTTTGAACAATGCAAAGCAATGTCAAAGCCATAAGAATCTTCAATGTGGACCCCGTTCCAGACCTACTACTTCTCAGAACATCTGGTAGCGCCGGGAATCGAATCTGGAACCTCTGGATCTGTAGCCAGGGCTCTGACCACTAGACCACTGAGGCGGTCCAACACAGTGCAGCGGTTTCACAAGTTAACACAGAATCGTCGAATCAGTCGCCGGAAACTTCTGGGAAATACAGGAGAAACTTCTGGGAAATACAGGAGAAACTTCCGGGAAATACAGGAGAAACTTCTGGGAAACACAGGACAAACTTCTGGGAAATACAGGACAAACTGGCAACAGACGTGAAGCCGCGAGTCTATATTTACCTTATTAAAACTTTCTGTCCTAATCTGACACTGCGTTCCGCTATTTTTGCAGTCTATGTGCAACATCTCGTCGCTTTCTCTTTGTCACTACACGTTTCGGCCTAACCAGCCATCTTCAGGTGTACAGGCTGTTGTGATGAAGGAATCTGCTCCTCTGATTTTCTTAATATTTCTGTCGTGACACTACCACAGATCACTGATGCGTGTCTCCCACCGGACAATAAGGAAATAATTAAATACATTCCTCAAACAAACTTTTGTCCAAAGCAACTACTAAATTTCGCGTCTGCAGACCCATTGTACTGAGTTGTCGTATGAAATTCACAGTCTGTATCTGTAAGTTGCTATGCCTAATAAGGTGGCAATCAATATTCACCGACAGCAATGACTAGACGACTAGCGTGTCTGCTTCCGTTTATGTTTCTCGTGTTTCCAGTTCGGGACTTGTGAGTGGCAGTATGTCCAAGGACTTTACATTAAAACTCTATTATAGTGTCACGTGTCCTGGGTTCCGTGACTGATAATAACGGGTTCTGGATGATTGGATTTGTTGGCACTTCTAGTGCAATTACAATCAATGATAACAGCTCGCATATCAAAGACTCGCTCCATTCCTTACTGCTCTACGAGTGTCTTCTCTTCCTCTGTGACTGACTTGGTTCTGATTTACGAGTCGGTCGCTTCTTCAGCTTCCGCTGTGCACTGGATAGCTCTCCACAGCTGAACACTCAACTTTCTTACGAATGACGAATGCCGACCGACGGCTCGCTCGTGAATGAACTGAACTCTTTTATAATTTCGGGGCGAACCGAATGTAAGTCACCATGTCTTACAGTTCCTCTGTTATTCTGTTCTTCAGTGTTCATCCGCTATCGCAGAAACGTGCTTACCGAACCGTTACCCAGCAATGGACTATTCCGCGTCCATTCGTTGCCGCGGGAACATGTTAACATAACCGTTGCCTATCAATGATCGTATTCGTCATAATAGTTTAAATAACCAATTATTATAACTTAAAAGCATTATGTCCACTCCGCCGGCTAAATTTGTAGTCGTAAAATGGTGACTCACTCTGGCGATTAAATTTAATATTTTTTTAGTCATTTGAGGTGATTTCCTGTTTAGCAGCTTTACCTCCAGTTCTTCCACACATCTTCACTGGCTTGGTTATTAAGCAAAGGAACTACTTTAAATCTACCGTTAATGTACACAGGCCGACCAAGTTGGTGTGGCGGTGACGCTCTGGTCTTCTGTTTGGTTCGTGGCTCATCTCGGCAGGGAGACCGTCCTTCCTAATCTAGGCTTTTAATGTTTTTTCTCAGTCTCTCTAGGCAAAATTCTTGGATGTACATATATTAGGCCACGGCCGCTTCCTTTCAAATACTTTCCAATTCAATTACTGAACAATCGCCCTATCTATGTCGGGTTTGAGGTCACGACTGTAACTATGAAGAGCGCGTTTTCCTGGGTTTAATGCTGTGTAGTTCGGAGAAAGCTCAATGTTTCAAAGGCACGCAACCCCCCGTTTTCAGAATCGAAGAGTAAACCAAGGAAGAAGCACCAGAGGCAGACCAAAAACTGAGATTCAATCTTATTTTCGCCTAAATTAAAACAGTTCCCTCTTTGAATTCGGGTGTCTGACAGTCTCCTTACTCGCTTATGATGACATCATCTTTAATTAGAAGCATTAGTTAGTAACTAAATTATCTGTTTTGTCGCTATTAACGACTTTGACTTGTTCTCATTAAGCTTCATATGACAAATACACCACTGGAGGTCACCCGGCTATATACTTTTCAACTCCTTTTTCTTTCCCTTGGCACTACAGCCCCAGTGGGCCTAGGCCTACCTCCATGAACTTCTCCGTTCACTTCGGTTTTTCTAGATCTTACACATTCGGTAGGACTCCTTTGGCGGGTGATCAGCTCGTCGCAAGGCCTCTACCTGTACACAAACACAGAAAAACGCACACACACAAACTAAAAATCCATACCCTGAGAGGGATTCGAACCCACGATCCCGGTTTCTAAGCAAGCGAAGACAGTGCATGCCTTAGACCGCTCAGCTACCGTAACCGGCTCTTTTCAACTCCTAATCGGTAATATTAGTACGGCGACTGTGTGTTAGAAACAATTCTATGGCTGTTCAATGTGGAATCTTCAACAGATATTCTTAAAAAAACCACGCAACCTTTATAACTGTAGAATTGGATGAAAATCAGAGCAGCATTATGGAGTATATTCGTCCCACGATGTGAACATATTGTGACGCGTTACCTTACGTCCATCACCGCAAGAGCCGCTACAAGCGGAACGCACACTTCCACGGCAACGAGTGGAGTTCCCACAGCGACAAATCGTAGTAACGAATTGTCGTTGAGTAACAATGGGAAATACTGCACTTCCTAAGCAACGGATTGTTGAACCAGCAGGAATAATGCACTTCCGCGGTAACGAGACAGTCTTAAAAAAGCCGCCGCCGAAAGCAGTCTGGTATTCGCCGAGATACAGTGGAAGCAGTAATTGTCACACTGCAAGCGACAGTAACTGTAAGGTGTGTAACAGTGAGTGTCCAATAAAGGTTCGCTAAATCCGAGACCCACGTGAAGTTATTTGTCGCGTGACACACCCAACACGTGACAATATTTACATGTACGTATTTAGGTCTACTGTAGGGAGCACCAGTATTACAATCAATAACATTAAATCCTACTGAACTCCAAAATACACCAGAGAAACAGAGTAGATTAAACTATTCTTAATTCAGTCCAAGTAATAATATTTTTAATAAACAAGGGGCATCATAAAACGTGACAATATGCATATATTTTTAAGTGTGCTATGTATTTCCAGGCCACAGAAAATTTGTGATAAATATTGTCACGATTTAAGGGGTTCTGAGCGTGACTTATAAGAGGGGTTCTGGATTGGATTTACTGACACCTTATACATTCAACTCGGGACTACACGCAATTGAAGCGCTACCGCTGATCTATACGCTTTACAGTTCACCGTTACACACGCACTAGGGTTCTCAGTCTTCACAAGTCGTATCCTGGCAACAGATTCATAACAGTCTGTCACTTCAAATCACACATGAAGTCTTTTTTGTACAGCCTAATTAATTTCTTGCCATTTCTTCTCAATCGCCTTCGACTGCCATCTCCAGAACTCGGTCCAATTTTCCACAACTCCCTCAAATGAACTCTTCTTCAACAGAAAACTTTCAGCTTTTGACAACACCTACGCTCCCTTGAACTTCTAGCTATATAGCCTCAGGGCGGACCCCACGGAAACACCTTCTATTCTTCCATATTGTTTTAGGCGTGTTTACTGATCCGTTGCCTAGCAACAGACGTCCTATTGTTGCGATCATTGGCTCCCGTGGGAATGTGTCTACTGAGCCGTTGCCTAGCAATGGATCTATACGTTACAACACATACCATCATGTCCCAAATATGTCTTCTTTGATCAATCTGGATATATTTAAGTGCCTTTTTGATTATTCATATTCATATAATTCTTTTCGTAAGTTTAAAATATACCTTATTTTATACGTTATTTGCAGACTGAACGTGAACTGTGAGTCAGGGTTAAAAGAGTTCTTACTTGTCTAAGTCTGTAATACACAGTATTACAAAGTGACACAAACGAAGGAAGACAGAAAATCAATAATACAGCTTGAAATTACAGTACTCGTAAATGTGAAACAGCTCCCCAGCTATGCAAATGTCTGCGTGTCCATACCTTCTCTATATAAAGCAATACGTTTGAAAATCTTCGAATGAGATTAATTATTATTATTATTATTATTATTATTGTCACGTATTTGGGGATGTGTGACAACAGACGGGGTTTCGGATTATAGGATTACTGACCACTTACAGGTCGAACTACAAACAAGTACACCACAATCATTATTTCCACAATTTGCAGGTCACCGTTACACACAGTGTCATCAGTTTATTACAGTCTCCGCTATTCGTTTCGTGGAAACAGATTTTAACATGGGAACTATAACAGTCCCACTGAATTACAGCACACGTAAAGTCTTCTCTTCACAACCCGACTGCCAACTGAACTCTTCTCAGCCTCACTTGCAGAGCTCTACTCTCGACTAACTGCTCACTTGGAACTCCAGAACTCGACTGTCGATTATCAAAATCGAATTATGTTACGACCGATGGTCAGTCGGCCAGTCTGCCTTGGCATAAAGCACCCATCTGGGGCTTGCGACCAGATCTTTATTACTGTTTGACAGTTGCAGGCTTGTTGATGTGGGGGCGCACTCTCTTACGAGAGGACAGGTCTGTCGTTTGCATGGACCGATTAGAAAACATCATTCTCAACAATTCCTTTATTGTTGCTTGTGTATCCGTTGCCGCGGCTACCCTCTGGCTCCACTATTCCAGCCTTCAAGCGTCATCACATTATTGTTATTACACGTATTAAATGTAGTATAACTGTTAGTATTATTATTATTTGCATGTGAAATATAACAATAAACTGAATTATTATTATTATCCTCTGAAAATCTATACTTTTCATTTCTTAATTAAATATTTATATGTTTCATTCCTCAGTTCTTAATAACACTTAGATTTATGTTAATGAAATTATTATTATTGCTATTATTATCATTCATTTGTTTGTTTGTTTACTTTTCTGCGTTTTCCTCAGTGCTGTACTGTAAATTGTCTTTGACTTTATAGTGTGTTTGTCCATAATGTAATTACTTGTATCTACACTGTGCTCTGTCTGTAATTGGCCTTGCGGCTGTTGACTCGGCACATAAATAATAAAAAATTGAATTGAATTGAATTATTAACTGGCCATGGTTCTGTTAAATTTGCACGCAAATAAACATGAATTGAATTGAACTGAATTATTATTATTATTATTATTATTATTATTATTATTATT